>NW_025777926.1:0-45000 GCF_021130785.1 Homalodisca vitripennis
ATGTATTTAAATGTTGGAAGTATTAATATTCATGTAGCCTAACTGTCTCAAAACATACACCATCATTTTATAGGGACTTGGTGTGTAGAATTGTATTATTGAAACACTGGAATAAAACCCAACGTTTAACAAACCCAAGGAAACATAAATGTTCAGATACATTTAGATTTTGATAATTTCTATCTGTATGTATCATGTGGAATAATATTCAACAAAGATTTTCGTTGGTATTATATCATAAATTTATATCTACAAGAATGCGTTACTTATGCGTAATAAATGCGTAACTATTTCGTTACGATTTTATGACTGTCTACCTGTCCGCAGGAGATCTCAAGAATGAATGAAAATGAGAATTTTCATATGAAAATTTTAATGCAATTTCAGTGTAGCCTCTTACGACACATGTTTCACCATAATTATACCTTTGTAAATAACATAAGCAGCACTTTAATGAAACTCACAATTTTTGAAATATTAAATTAAAACATGTTTTAATCTGTAAATGTTTAGAGCATAGACCAAACGTACACTACAAAATATAATATGCCAAGAGTTTAAACAGTGTATTCTAAAATTTTCAGATCATGATAGCTAGTTTAGAAAATATTAGGTAAACAAATACAGTGGTAGATTATGCGTATGAAACACGCACTGCAGGCAACTAATGAATTGCGAGTCATATTATTACTATAAATTATGAACCTTGACATTATATGTGTTCTGTTACTTTCCAGGAAATTTTAAATGGAATTTTATAAAGTTCTGGTTAAAACTTGATCTTAAATTTGTTCGGGATTAAATATTAAAAAAGAGATATACATTTAACGGAATGTATTTATTACACAATACAAAATTTGATTTTTTATGTAACACAAAATATAAACGAAACCGATTAAATTTTAGGGATAAGATATACGATGGCCACAAATGCAAACTAGTCTTAAAACTACACTAACACCGTTTTTTAAATTAACACTAAAAACTGTTCTAACTCCATATGAACATAAACTCAATATCATATCATAAAATGGTACCTTATATGGATGTGCTATAGCACGTCACCAAATAAAAATTCACTAATCAATCAATGAGAATTGCAGAACAGTGTTTACAAGAACTAAACAATTGCCTCAAGATAGTTGGAAACCCGGAGTAAAAACTGTTAACTTAATTGGTTGGAAATCTGAAGAACAGTCTTTATAAATTAATTAAGCATAATAATGTATGTTTGTTTAAATTTACTCAACGCTATTCTTATTATTTACTTACTGCAATAAAGAGGAACAAAGATAGTACCAGAAATAGGTTTATATACTTACATAAATCTACTATGTAAAAAAAGCGTGTTATACTTTTACAAACATTTTTTTTGAAGGAATAAATATTCAAACAAATAAATGAGACATAAATTTATATGGGAGTACTTCATTAGGAATTACAAAATTTAATTTGTACTAAAACAAAATGTATACGTAACTGATGAGCTTTAGTGAAAACAAACACTAAAATGCTCAATAAACTATAGTTTAAAATCCATACTAACACTGTTTTGAAAAAGATTTAAATCTGTTTTACTCCTTTATTCTTATTGTAAAGCTTTGTGTGGAAAGAATTAGACAACATTTATATTTGAACGAATGTTCACTGAATCTTTATAGAAGATTTACGTTAGTAAGTATTTATTTACAATAAGTATTGAGTAATATTTCCAATGTCTTATGAATGGAATAATACTTTTTATATTAATAAAACTACAAGTAATTGCAATAAAATACACTAAATGTACAATAAATATGTGTACATGCATATGATGATACAAATGACTCTTACTCTACTTATTGACCTAAAATCAAAGAATACAAAACAGTATTTTGAAATTCTTACTTTTACAAGGAATTTTTAAGTACTACCACTCTTTTTGAATCGTTATCTGAGAAATATTAAAGAAATAAACATTCTTAAACTGCTTAATATATATATATATTTTTTAAATAGATATAATGCATGTATAAATTGTGCAATATGCATGTAATAAAATACTATAAATATATGTATTGCAGTACACTACGAAAAAGTTTCGTCTTTAATCAGTTGAGCTTAAAAACATTTCGTTGTAAATGGATTCGCAGCTTGAGCTGTTAAACTGATTGAGGGATAAAGAAGAGAAATTATGTGGTGAGTATTGGAAAGCCTGGTCCTTTGTCTTCTTGTCACTCAACACCCCATTGTTGGACGTATTTTCTAGAGTTCTTTGAAATAAAACATTTCATACTACTAGATTTCATCCAATTACTTAGTATCCGAAACTTATTATGTTATTTAACATTTTCTAGAATTATAGGATATTCTTAAGCATATTGTTCGTATTTCGAGCGCTTAGTTACTTTTTTCGGCCCAAGTTCCTGTAGGGTGAGAAATTTCTGATTATGAAAAGTTACAAGTATTAAGTACAACATCTAATAATTCAAAAACTAGAAAGTAAAAAAAAGCATTTAAATAATAATTTGTGATACCTTATACGACAATGTATAATACAATAATATACTTATTAGGGAAAATTAAGTATATTATAAATTTGGGTGTAAATAAAACTTGAATAGCTATACCTTAGAGATGAAAAAATTATAAATTGGAATAACAATGGCTCAATTTGATATACTGGTAGTTTTTTTCTCAATTTATTAGCATATTTTATATCGTTATTAACGATATCTATAACACAGGTGGATGTCGGAAAACTTTACGTTGATAATATATTTTTAAAATTCAAAATAAATTACTGTTTTCCAGCTGTTTTCATTGACTTCAATTTGAAATTGAAAAAGCTGTTGTAGAATTGGAGTATTGATTCCGAACAGCTGCTCCTGTATGTAGTACAGAATTTGAGGGGCAGTCTTAAAGCAAATGTTACGGAATTATCACCAATAACTTAAGGACTTTTGAGACATTGTACGATTTATTCAATATATTGCAATTTACTAACAAATATTTAATATATTGAAGCGTTTAAAAATAATTATAAAGTATTAATTATACAATTTTAAGCAGTAACTATATTGTTTGAAGAATACTAAATCTGCATCGATAACTGTCGATACCTACAACCGCATTATAGCCATATATGTTCTCTAATGTTATATTTAATACATATATATATCACATGAAATATGTTGACAGTACCTGAATATCCTTTTGATTTGATGGCCCTAAAATCAATAGTGATTTTACTCTAATAAAGTGAAGCCTATGTAAGAAATTTCAAGTCTCTGGTTCCTTTCAATCAAAAGTTATCGTTCATTTGGACACACACACACACACACCACACCACACACACACACACACACACACAGACACACATATATATATATATATATATATATATATATATATATATATATTATATATATATATATATATATATATATATGTATTTAATCTAAAGATGAACATATCGGGTCCTTAATAAAACAGTATGACGTATTGAGTGTAAAAAGCCCTGAGGAAATAAGGAAAGTAACTACCGGGCTGACTGTAACTTTACAAAGCAGCAATTTGTATTATTTTATTATTATTGGAGTTCTTCATTAGATGAAAAGGAACCTATGTACTAAGGTTATTGCACAAAACGGTCAGACATTCGAATGTAGAGACAACACACGAATTGAAATAAGAATTATCGCGCCTTAATAAATACAAGGTAGGTATCCCAAGCTACGTGTCGCGTAGTAGGCATCGGTTAGGTTCAATGCATAGTTTTACGTTTATAAATGCTTTTATTATTGACTGATAGAACGGCAAATAAATATTTACGTGCACCGGAAAACAAAAGAGACATTGTGTCAGCCTACTTAATGATTGGGTTCAACGACGCTCAGCCAAATTCTGTGGTTGGACGATCATAAAAACCCATTTTTGTCTATGTTTCGATCAATATTAATGTTGACATGTTAAACACACATTCTATTTAGGAATAAACAATCAATACAGCTGGCTGCACAAAAATAGCCTGATGGTGCCTGTTGCATTTCAATTTCCCTTGTACACACAGCGCCGATCACTGTTTGATTTGAAACTAAATTAACAAACTTCATTAAATATTACAGTACACAAATACGTTTGATTTCCTTACCTATATTTCAGCCAACATAAGTCCAACGGACAGTATTGCCAATAACCCCGTCATAGCGATAAAAGTTGGTGTTCAGCAGTTATGTGGTAACAATTCCTCAAATTACGAGCTACAAAAGCTGTAGAACAATAAAATTTCAGAGTGAAGCAGGTGTTAAATATAGTGAGTCATCACTCATAAGCATATTTTTCATTAGTTCAAAAATCATTTTCTTATTTAAATTCTTTTGTTGCAATTTTAGCTTTTCAAACTCATTATCGGAGGAAAATAATGATAATTAACGATAAACGTAATATGTGTTATAGACAATGTGGAATAATTTTAATTATAAAAATAAAAGTTACATTTACCGCATGTAATATATTTATTTACACAGATATCCATGCTAATTTTGCGAAAATTAACGGAATAACCAGAATATACGTAGGAATTTTAAACACAAACAGTGATAGTAACTCCCTAAGGGTATTATCATATTTAACATGCATTAATAAAATAAAAAAAATGTTAAAATATATAATTCAGTTCCTGCCAGAGGGTGACAAGCGTTACTACTTGCAGCGCGTTTTTATGTGAGGTTACAATACATAAATAACCGAAACTCGGAGAGTACGTAAACATTTGTGTAACAAGTTTCTTTGGGATCAAATTGAAAGAAAAATATTTACCGTACATGTCACAAAAAGTTTATTTTCTCTATTTCCACTAGTCTCAATTTCTTTTATCCAACAACTTTTAATTTTTATCTGTTGTAACCTCTACGTAGCCTCCCATAAATACAATATATAAAAATATATATAACAAATATGGCTAATAGTTGAAAAACTGATATATTTCATACTAATATATCATATGGCGGTTTTATGGTGATTGAGTATGTTATGGAAATCAATTATGTCAGACATTGTGCAGGAAATTGCAAAATATGTACAGAATTTGCAGAATGTTTATTAAAACTGCTTTTTATATAAGTATTTTTATATCATATAAGTTTAAAAATAACAGCCTTGTATAGTTTGATAATTTGATAATAACATAGCTGTATAATGAATGAACATGACCATTATTATAATGATGTTGTTACCATTAATGATCTAAGGACAATCCACCTTGGCACAGTTTTTTTAATAAACCATTTACGATTACACTGTTTTTTTTTAGCTACATATAACTATTTCACAGATTACACTGGACACCGTCTTGTAGGATCCTTTAAGGCAGTATCAACCAGTTTCCTAACATATGGTAGTCTTTATAATAAGTGACCCTTTTCGCGCCTTAACCCTTCCCACTGCACTTGTCCCTTAATCTCTGGATTAACATACGGACATTATCTTGGCATCACAACTTAAATCATTGTACAAGATTTAAACTTCCACTCCATAATTATAGCAAACTTTGGTGTTTCGGTACCCAGTATTTACGACAAATCTGGAATACATACAAACATAAATGAGGATATTGTTTTCCAATAGCCTTAGATGATAGCACAGTCCAAAGTACACATAATTTGTAGTATTTTGATAGAACAGCAATACACAGGAAAATATGAAATATAGAAGATCCTGAAAAACTTTTAGGAAATAATAATGATTATGAAACCCCTAAATAGTCTCGGGCCAATTTCTATTGTACACATAACCGTTTCGTTAAATCGATAGAGAAATTTCCTGTAGGAACACAAGTAATCGTTAGAGTTTAAGTGGAACTATAAATATTTCAAAGGATAATTTTTTACCACGTCATATATTTTTACTAATAACTTACGTTTTATAAGTAATCTTCAGATATAAAAATATTATTGATCCTGATATGAAGGAGAATATATAGCAGGGCCTAAATGATTTTATTTCCTTTTTATTTCATTAATAATTATTTACTTATGCACGATATTAGGTTGTATATCCAAGTAGTAATCTGAATGTTTAATATATACTTGTGTTCCATATCAAGGATGCAGTATTTGACGAGGCTACCATGAATAAAAAACCCATCAAAGCTTTAGTTGCGTTGGACTGCAGAATAGTAGCATCATATATGAAAGTCAATAAATTTTATGGTAGATTTTAATTAAAAAAGTGGTAATATAAACATAAAGAATTTGACCCCACTCTGAAAACCTATATGCAAAGCCCGAAGTCTTAGAAAGTGTTTTGGTTGGTGAGTGGTTACCCCTTTCGATGTATTTACTCTTATAGCTAATGAATACAGCACATAAGTATCTGAAAACAGTAGTCACCTTAAGATGTGTTATGCTTTTTATAAAATCATATTTGCTTATAAGTAATTCTTTCCTAATTTCCATCGATAATTTTAAAACCCGTAACTGGTTTTTCCGATGGATAGTAACTTTTAGAATATTTTTAAGAAATTTATATAATAATATATATATATATATATATATATATATATATATATATATGAAGAGCTCAAAGCTAAAAGGATGAGGATCCAAAAATAAATAAGTTTTGAGAAATCAAGACTTTAAGATTTAAAACTAAATTTGAAAAATAATTTAAAATAAAGAGCTCTTCATTTTGGTTACTAATTCATGCAGTACCTTACTGGGAACGTATATGTTATGTATTTTGGTTATAATTATAAATTTTAAAATTAAATATAGTAATTTTATTTTTTAATACCACTAAAATCTTAGGCTAAATGGATGAGGGTCCACTAACAAGTCTTGAAATGAAACAAACAAATATTGATAAGATAGACTATATTTTCAAAAATTGTTTACAGATCTGCTTATGTTGATTACCTACAAATTCAATAACAAGATTGTTTGTAATGGATACATTTAACAGTTTTAAGCATATGGCAGTGTGTCAAAATATGATTGAGACTTTACAGAGCAAAATCTTTTTAAATGTTGAATATCATCGTATTTTGCTTTTTTTTAAAGGTAAAAGTCCACAATATGCAAGCTCTGGCAGGTGAAAACAGCCTTCTGGCAGGGAAACGTGTTTCCTTTTAGACTTAGTAACAACACTTTCTTCATTTATGCCATTAAAAGACTGGACGATGTAACATCATTCAAGGGTGAATGGGAAACTATGGTTAGTTGCCGTACAGGTCGTGTTTTGAAAGGACAAACTTTTTGGCATATAAAGGAGAAAAGAAATTTAGTCCAAGACTTAAAAATTTCCTGGTTGTCGCAAGAAATCACTCTAAATCTGATTGGAAAAATCATTGTTATTTTTTCAAGTCTCTTAGTATAGTGTACAATAGTGAAGCATACGGAAAAACAACACATTTTTTGTTTTGTCCTGCGCAGGAATCACAGAAAATTTTAAGTTCTTTTACCTGCAAGTCAAGGTGGTTTTTGCACAGTTTTCAATTGTTACAGAATTTTCGTTGTCAGAAATTTTAAACTGCACAAAACAACACTAATCTACACTACAATTAACCTGAAGCTGTAAATAAACACTGGAATGCAAATTTCCAAAACACAAACAATCAGCAGATGGGCAACAAACAACAGCACTAAGAGCAGAGACCTCTGTGGTCAGCAATCTGAACTAGGTGGACTCTCATCCTTTTAGCCAGCATTTATAGCACCTTCATCCTTTTAGCCTAGAACACGTATTTTTCAAACCTCTATAGCTTGTACACCTTCATCTTTTCAGCTTAGTTAGATACCCATGCAATATTTTATAAGAAATAAAATACAAGAAATCAGTGTTAGCTCCAAAAACGACAATTAATGGACCCTCATCCTTTTAGCTTTGAGCTCTTCATATATTTTCTCAATCTATAAATGGAAATGGGAAAATTTGCTTTACCCAAAAAGGATTAAAAAAGTACAATACGTAATGTGCAACCTTATAAATAAAAGAAAAATCACCAAATACGTTCCTAAGCACTTATATCGATCACAGCTATACCAAGTCGTATAGGCTTTAAAAATATTCTTTGAAGTCTGAGGGAGTTTTTCATGTAGATAAAAAAATTTCTCAAAAATATTTTGTTATTCAGGAAAATAATTTAACTGACACTTAACAGCTGTATACATTTAAGCTGAAGTTCACAGAAGAGGCTGAAACATTTGTAAAAATTTCTTTAAATATAAAATATATATTACTTGATCAGCAGTTTAGTGCAATCTACAGAGAATAAGTTACTATTTAATTTTAACTGTATATGGAATTAATGAGGAATTTGAACTTCTTCATACACCGGAAATACTATTAAAACTATCGGAAACGATTATTTAAAAACCTACCTTGAATAAAGAATCTGTGAATGATTGGACGTGGTATTCGAAACTGACTGCTTTGATATTGTGTATGGCATTTTTCACTATTGCTTTAGAGATAAAAGGGGATAGCACAGTTTGCCCGTTATGACAGAAGCAGAACACAGTGATGGAAGAATATGCTTGAACAAATAGATAGAAGAAGATTGACAGTTCACAGAGTCGTTATCTTATTGACAGACCTGTGTACTAGAGTTGTCACTACAAAGGTCCCATCACCGACTATAAGCTAACGATGTCGTTTGAATTTACCTCACTCATTTTCCTCCTTACAAAGTTTTTGTGCATTTAGAATGTTATTATATTAACTTCAGCTTTCTCTTAGTCTTGCTTTTAAAAATTTAATCATAATCGAAAGATAGGAACCATCATAATGAAGTGTCTACATTCGTAAACCTTTTTCATCACATAATTATTCGACTTATTTTTTATTTGAAATGATTTTTGATCTACGCATTCAAACATGCAAGTTCCTATGTACACTTCTTTATGTATTTTAAACTAAGCTCCTCAGTAATGGACTAAGTCATTTTATTCTTTTCCCATTTGTCACACTATCCTTCCCGGATCTTTTGGTCCCGTCGTCCTGCTTCTCATATTCTTAGCTCCCTCACCACTTTCCTATATACTATAGAAAAATCTTAGTAGTACTATCTTCTCTTCTACCAACGGAAATCCTTTAAAAATTTCATAATATCCATTTTTCCCTGAAATTTTTCTTAAAGTTCAAATACATTAAACACATATCGCGAGACCTCTTTCCCAACACACCATACACAACTATCTTTTAAAATAGATCCCATTAACAATAATATGAAATCGACATATACCTTCGAATATTAAGGAGTAAGTCTTCTTAACCCAATCTATAATTCAAATTTTGGGAAAATGATAAGTCCCTCCTTTCTGGCTTAATCACAATTACCTGTGTTAATACTACCACTTCTTAACAGAATGGTACGAAGAATAACCTTAACTTATGCAATACGTTCTACTTTTTTCAGATCTCTTTTTCAATGAAAAATTCATGTTCTAATGTATCATGCCAAAGAAAAACACACAAAACCTACAACGTACGCCTTTATAGAAAAAGGGCAATGTTGCAACATCCAAAGAGTTTTATAAATTTTGCTGATTTTACGAAAATAAAAAAAAACAATTTAGGATGCCACCTATTACACCTTTTAAGATAGAGGAGAGTGTAACGCTACAAGCCGTATGCATTATTTTGACAGATTTCCTACTAATAATATGTTTAAAGATATTATACTGTATTAACGAATCAGAAGGTTTTAGGGTATATGCAGAACATGTTAAGTTTGATTGGCTGAACAAAGCGTATTACTCGCGGGGCAGGGAAATTTCATTTCTCTCCGTGGTATATCTAAAAAAGGAAGTGACTTATGGACTAGGAATTTTAATAAATATAATTTCTATGCAGGCAATAGTGACTTCGATAATGTTTCATGACACTCCAAGGGATTTGGCTAACCGTTGACGACCATTCTTGTATTATTCCTATTGAATAAACCGTGTAAGACCTTATATATTATCATGTAACCTATTATACATGTAGCTTAACTAGCCTAATACTTAAAACTTATTTGGTGTTTGGATAAATATTGTACATAGATTTTGTTCTCCAGTACTTTGTTGGATAATTTAAGTTTTCTCTTTAACTTTGTTAATTATATAATAAAGATATTGGTTGATATTTGTTCAATAATTTATGGTACTTAAGAAATTATGTTTTGTTTATTTATGAATCCTAAAAAAGTGTGTTATGACTATATTATTATCTACAAGGATGTTCTATGATAGTTAATATCCAAGTTTGCAATTAGACTAAGGATAATATAGCATATTACTAAGGGATTTATACAATACCTATTTTCTTCCTTTTAATAATGAAACTGTATAGTAAAAGATTCTTTTCTCTTTGATTACCTACCTTGATTTAATTGATTAAGTTATAATTTAGTAAACAAATCTACAATAACCTTCGAACAGTTAAAACAATTTTTTGGCCCTAAAAAAACATGATTATAAAATAAAATACCTTTTAATACTATAAATTTTATTTTGTACACTGTACATTTAGAATTCAATGAATTCATCATCAGGTACTTGTAGGTTTACCTTATCCTCCAAGTATCTGATAATGAATTCATTGAATTCTAAATGTACATTGTACAAAAATAAGATGTATAAAAATTGTTAAAGTTGTATTATTGTTATTGTATATTTATATCAAACATTATCCAAGGTTTCATATCTAAAGTAACATTATTATGTAAATACCACATGAGGCAAACACGCTCAATGTTTAAAGTTTTTATATCACGAAAACACGTAGCACTTCTATGTGCGTTACATGTACCCTGGAGCTTACCTGGGAACTCTGTTTGTTTTAGTTTCATGTCTCACAATAAACATTCTCAACCCCCACATTGTTGTCTAAACTAATTTATGCGTCTCAGGGCGGTATGTACTTCGTGCGCTTATTAGAAGTTTTTATGAACCTACGACGACATGTTCACAAAGGAATCTAAAGATCCAAAATCTATTTTATAATTTAGAATAAAAAACTCTTACGGTAGCGTTAAATATTTTGTACTTTATCCTCCTGTTTGTTGTAGCACTCTAGTAATAGAGTTCACCACGTTATGAAGTATCGGAAGCGGTCTTATCTTTTCTCTACCGAGGTTCGTGGGTATTCTCCACCTCTTGTATGTATCCTGCTGGCTGTAGCAGTGCTGTCTTGACTTTTGTCTCGAGATGAGCAATATCTCAACACACTATTGTCTCGTCTGCGTTATACAAATGGATTCTCTCCTCATTTGTGTCTTGTCTCGATGTCAATGACTGATCTTTGTGGTAAGAGAATGGTATTTTAAGTGGTCCGTCCTTCCATTGACCCAACTACAGCCCTGAACGAACTGGAAGTACCCCCCTCTCCCCATTGGGTGAAGCCAGACATGAAGCTCGAACAAAGTCATTGAGTTGGCATTATTACTAGAACACTTCTCTTTTTTACCATCCCGTAATGTAAAAATGATTAAATAACTTACCTCCTTAAAAATATTATTTAATTTACCAACGTAAGGGAAGAAAAAGACAGGTAGAGACAAAAGAAAATCCACTGATTCTATGTAATAAGTACGGGTGTCCTGAACCTACCGCCAGTTGCGAAGGTACTACTGCAGTCACGTATTAACGGTTTAAACACACAAACTCTCTAAGCATCTATAAAAACAATCTTAACAATTATATTCTGGATCGACATTTTAATTATCATTTTTGTTTAATAAAAATTATCTAGCAGAATTTTCTTCCCTCTACATGAGCCTCATAGTGTATAAAACTTATTCAGCGTACTAACTAATTGATCGGTATCGTAATAAATTTGGGAAATCTAATCAGGACAAAACAACAGTACATAAAATACTCTTATGAATACTGTAATATACATAAACGCAAATACGTTAATAACAATACCTTGAATGAATAGTAACGTCACTGATATCAATGAAAGCTATTATTGTAATAACATATATTTAAAAGAGAGCCAATATTTAAAAAATCAGTATTTGTTTGGCCCTGAGAAGGACCGTTTGTTTGGTCTTCGATAGCTGCCATAACTGGGAGATCACAAGAGTGACGGTCCAGCTACCAAAAAATTGCTGTTCGTTTAGCGTTACCCAGAGAGCACGTGTAGCAAGCTACGGACGCGAACAACTTCACCCCCCATTATGCGGATGATATTGCCTTAGCCTACCAACATAAGGACATAAAGAAAACAGAACAGGCACTCACTGATGATCTTTCAGTCCTCGCAGATTATTTTAGAGCCTGGAAGCTAAATCCAAATCCTACTAAAACTGAAGTATCATGTTTCCACCTAAATAACAGACTGGCGAACTACAAGTTAAATGTAACTCTTGATGGTGTCAAATTGAAACATAATGAACATCCGCAGTATCTGGGAGTTACCTTAGACCGATCTCTCACTTTTAAAAGTCACCTTCAAAAGTCAGCAGCAAAGCTGAAAACAAGGGCTAATAATATAGTACAGCATCTTGCTGGATCAACTTGGGGAGCCAACGCAAAAGTACTGCGTACCACTTCTTTGTCCCTTGTGTACTCCGCTGCTGAATATTGTGCTCCTGTGTGGCTTAATAGTGCACATGTGCGAGAGGTCAATGTCGTTCTTAACAGGGCCATGAGGACAATTACTGGAACTCTCATGGCAACACCAACACCTTGGCTCCCAGTGCTGAGCAATATAGCACCACCTGAGATTAGACGCAAAGAGGCTCTTCTGAGAGAGTTCAATAAGATCGTGTCCAATCCCGAATTGCCCGTTACGCGCGACCTTCCTCAGCAAGATAGCCGGCTCAAATCACGCAAGCCATCACTACAAACAGCATCCCAGTTGATAGAGGAGAACTTTACGCCTAATGCTAACTGGGCGTCATCCTGGGAATCATTCGATGGACGGAACAAGTTCTTGATATCCGATCCTACGAAAGCAGCGGGTGGCTTGGAAATTCCTCGAAAGGAATGGGTTTTATTGAATCGTTTTTCGAACTGGGGTTGGGAGAAGCAATCACTGGAAATTTAAGTGGGGTATTACTGACGACCAGACGTGTGATTGTGGCGCAAACTCTCAGACAATGGAGCACATTGTAAACGACTGCCCTTTGCGATTGTTTTCTGGTGGTCTGGCTGGTCTAAGTGGTTTAGAGGATGGGTCTCTAAACTGGCTCAGTAATTTGGATTTAGCTTTGTGACGAGAGATCTTAATATTATTTTTAATGTATGACTCAAGAACTTTGTTCTTACGTACTTTTTAATAATTGTAATTTTTAATTTATTTATTTATGGATAGCTGCCTTTGTCCCCCATACGATATATATATATATATATATATATATATATATATATATATATATATATATATATATATAATTGTAATGACTTTTAGCTAATTTTCCTGACATTAATAACGTAAAGGCTGAAGAATTCCATGTGGTTCTCGGCCCCACGATGTCTAGTAGGCTACTGGTCATGTAGATTGGTGGAGTAAGTCGCGAACTCAGTCTGTGAGCTGGCTCCCGACTCGCGTATCTAGAAGGCGACATAATATCTCTCAGCATGTAATTTTAACCCCAGCAGTAACTGTGGACTATTACCTCAATTCGGCAAAATACATAATTGTAAATATTATTGCGATGTGCATCGACTTTATTAACAGGACGCGAGATTTGATCACCAACAAGTTGAAAAAATATATAACTATAGCTGGGGTAACTGTTAATATATGTTGATTCATATAAATCGCTAGAGATGTTGCTAAAGTGTAAAAAATGTTTTATCCTCTTTAATAACCTCCTCTATTATCCTCTTGTAATAATTGTTAAAAATCAGGAAACCTACACTTGATAAACATAAACACAGTGAAAGCACATTGTAAAACTTAACAACGGATATAAACATTATTATAAATCTGGATATGCTCTTAAAAAAATAAGAACGCTGCAAAGGATGATAACGACTTCTATTACAGGATGTCTGTACATGAGTGGGTAGGAAATGGTGGATTCAGTGGTCATCTTGATATCTGCCATCTTTGAAGTGGGTAGACATTTTTAACGGGAAGGGTGTGAAATGTCGTAACATCCCTATTCTCAGATATTCGTAAGTGAAATTAGTTTTAAGATATATTCATTAACTGTCAGTATGACACATAAGATAAAGCAAAATGGGGTATTTTTCCTTTAAAAGTAGAACATTCTGAACGATCATTGGCTTCTTGTATGTGGAGACGTATCTTTTAAAAGCTATGGAGTCCATGGTAGACCCCACGGAATTGGTGTTTACACAATTTTCAATTAGAAATGGCGTTTTGTAGCACTTCATTATGTAATTTCTTAATCTTAGGACACAATATGGAATCTGTTTAGCAAATCTTTACTTCTGTAAGAGTTATTGCCAGTGAAGACTGCCTCTTTCGTCTTTAAAGGAAGTGTTTCATTTATAGGGATATATCTAAACTCTTTCCTCAACCTTTGGATTATACCTATTTTTTGTTATACGATAAATATGCAAATAGTTTTTAAATATATCTAACCTTTTAAATACAACGGATTTAATATTGATGTGTATTACTTTTAGAATGTCACATTTTGAATTTAAAATATAACAATATTGCAGTGTAACACGGAATATTTTGATACTGTAATTATTCAGATGTCCTTACAACACAAAACATTATTATGAAATAAAATAACTGTAAAATATTATTATATGGCTTGAAATAACTGCTATACTTATAAAAGGAGAAAGTCTATAATGACGCAATGATTTTGGGAATACAGCAAGAATGATTACACAACAAATGCGGTTAAAAAGCAATTAATATGAAATTTATACTTTAGAAAGTACACCAAAAGTAAATAAAAGTTAAATTTACTTTAAACTTTATACGAAAACAAAGAAGTATAAATAATATCTAAATTAAACTAATATACATAATTATTTAGTTTAAAATAAACCATTTTAAAATGTATTCTAATTTCATATTTTAATAACACATCGGATGTAAGCTTGCAAAACAAGACAAGCAAAACTAGAGAAATTTTAACTTTACCACAAACAAAAAAGTTTTGTTTGGTAAGATATTATAAGTAACGCATTATTTTTACTAACCAATTTAAATTATTATTTAGTTATTTAAAGTCCTAACCCCTTCTAACACTAGAGGAACTAATCCTTTACGAAATTATGCAGAATATTTCCATGATTCAATTTCACATATCGGAGGGAGGAGGTTGTCGATGAATCCGCAACCCGCGTAACGAAGTCATGGATTGCGGGATCCGGATTGAATTGGCGGTGGAGCTTCGTTGCTCGTTGGCTCACAATCGGAGGTCATTGTCCTCTCAATAAGACTTCAACTCGTTAGTGAGCCATTAAAATATAAAACAATATCGTGTAGTAAGTGGTGTTTTGAATGAGTAAAAACCAGGCTAGTGAATCAAAACTTGTTGAATTAAAATAAATTGTTGAATATAAAAATGAATTTTGATGTTATACAGTGATTTACAACGACATTTCGATATTTACATTTCTTCATTCAATAAACTGTATATATTGCATATTTTTAAGCTTTATTTACTCAACAAAACTTAAGGCATTTTACATGATTCTTGGTCGTTAATATTGCAAAGAAGTTAGTTCAACTACATGTATTCAACTAATTGGATTGAATTTTTACATGGGCATTCGTACGATCCCTGGTATGAATATAGGCTTATTTTCATTTCGAAAACCTCTCCAGGCTACGCGCCACTTGTCTTTATAGTAGTAGTAAGAAATCCCATCCTGGTATCTAAAGTGGCGAAATGAAACAAACTCCCAAATGTAATCAACTACTCTGTGTAACCATTGTTTTATGATAGCACACCCGTATGTTTAATAAAACATACATTTAAATTAATTAATTTAATCACCATTTAAATTTTTTTTACATTTTTATTGTGTAAATTGTCCAAGTTGTGTCGATTAGTTTTCACGCTGTTTTTAGATTCAGCGATATGGTAAGTACTCATCTACCTTACAAACTTTGACTGCGAATACTCCCTCTGAAACAGTAAGCAAGACAAATGCTGGATGAAAGTTCGTTGAACCGTAATTTTGAATGAATGTACACATTCTAGCTGTAGTTAATAAAAAACTAACACGCAAATAGTGTCTTAGTTAATGTGCTTCTAAATGTATATATTTAGCAAGTATTACGCATGACAATTAAAATAAGATTTGTAATTTTAAATAAGATATTCTATTATAAAACCCATCTTAGTTGCCTTTTAAACAAAATAGGCTTGTCTGATCTGTGACATATCTCGTATATTTTCTTGATCGAAAAACAAGGCAAAACAAAAATACTAAGAACGAAGTAGATTTTATATATATACTAGCGGGCCCGGCGCGCTTTGCTGCGCATTTCAATAATTTTTTGCAAAAGTTGCCCGCGGCTTCGCACGCAATTTCCCGTTGAAAACAGTACACTATATTCACTTATTCTTTTTCTATCACATTCTAAACATTGCTGAGATAATTGATAGTCGTTCCATCGTGAGCCTCTTGGGCGTATTATGAAGGTATGTACCATATTCCTGCCTCTATCTAGCTGTTACCCACGGCTTCGCACGCAAATCTTAAGAACCGAAGTCCTTATATTACTTAGTAAATTTTTTTTTACTATAATAAATTTTAGATTAAATTAGTTATATCTCCGATGCCACGATTGAGCTTGCTTTGTTGTCTCGATCGAGAGAATATGTACACACGGAGTTTTGAGAACCATACTTCTGTCAAAAAAAAAACAACTAAGGTTGATTTTATAACATTCTTTATATTTGTAGCCAACGTAAGATAGTAATTATGATATCTGCATTACTCTTCTGATCAAGCATGAGCATGGTTTATATTAAATAAATATTGCAGTTAAAGGTGAATTTTTACGTCAAATTTGAATTGTATTATCTGGATAGTAAAGTCTATGTTTAACAGTGATTGCAAAAACAGTTTTAAACAAAATTTGTCGTTTCTCTTAAGCTTACTCTATGCTTTAAAACTATAAGTGTAATATATGTTTACAAAGAACAGCTGATTAAAAATTTGAAAAGATGTTAACATATGTTTGCTGCAATGCATTTCTTATGGGTATTTCTGTAACCAGTGGGGCGGAATCCTGAATCGGGAAAGGGATGGGCATAGCTTTATAAACCTTCTCCGTGGAAAAATACATATACGTACAAATTTTCATCATGATCTGTCCAATAGTTCACGATTCCATAAAGGACAAACATACAAACATTCATTTTTATATATATAGATATATATATATATATATATATATATATATATATGCAAACTCTGTGACGTATTTTCTTGATCGTGGCAACAATGCAAACTCAACATTCACGTAGGAAAAGTTTTTCACTCGAACCAGAAATACTCATACTGGTGCAGCATACTAAATTGCGTGCAAAGCCAAGGGTTTCACCTTGTATTAAATAAATACTAAATAGCACATACACATATACAGACTGTAAAAAAGAGATAGACCACTTGTATTAGCTTTTATCTCTTGGCCCATAGGAAAATATCCTCAAGTTTTTTTAGAGGGGTTTTACACCTGGTATATCCCATAAATTTTTATATCAAACATCCAAAATTATGAAACAGAGTTAATTACGTTTTTTCATTCGTCTTAAAACAACAAATTAAACTAGAGTTGTGTATCATAAAGAACAATATCAGTTAGAGATGTGACCAAAGTAATAATTTCAGAAAAATATATTCGCGTTATTATTATTAAATTGAAGCCAAATTATACAATAAGTTCTCGTTCGTTATTTATCCTTTCGGTATTGCTTATAAAAGGAAACTGTTATGGGAGAAAATAAACCGGCTATTAAACATTAAATAATGACGTTTTTAATTTTTTATCCCTGGTTAATAACTAAAAAACCTTCACGTCTATTTATGTGGAAAAATATAGTTAATTAAATGTCCATTTTATTTTCAGAAAGTGAGATAAACTGTTGGATTATATCAAAACTTATTGTAAAGCCTTCAAATCTATTATGGTCTTCTTTAGGGTATGTGTCATATACCAGACAGACATAAATTAGCTACGGTGAGAAGGGTTAATTCCAAGTGAATGTTGAGTTAAGCTCAAATTAATGTTCCTCTTAGTGCAGCGTCTCTTATCTGACGCTGTTAAAGACTTGACTCTGGAAATGTGGAGATATTTTTGTCTGAAGACATAAAAAGGTCGGCGACCAATAAGCTCGAAATCTAAGTTTCGACATCATAGTCACCTAGACCAAAGGTAATAGTGTAATATAGGTGAATTAATTTGAATCCTTACATACGAACATGTCCATTAGAAAGTCTGTAAGAGCGTCAGATCACTGATGCTGCACTAAGAGGAAGGTGAATTGGAGGTTAATTCAACATTCATATTGAGATTTGCTTATAGTCACTGAGATATGACATCAGCAAACATACTATAGCATAATTTGTCTGGTTATTATTAGACATTCTCCCTAGTTTGTATTATGTTTCATTGGCAAAGCCAAGATTAACTAATGATACTTTTCAAGAATTGAAAATGGCTACCGCCATCTTGTTGCAATTTCAATACTATAACTAATGAACTTGCATTATAAATTTTTATCTATTATTATTTTTTGTTTTACAAACCTCTGGCACAAAATATTGATAGTAAAAATATTACTTGTATTGCATTAATAAACAGTTATACCATTGCATTTTGAATAAAGTATAGAGAAGTTTAAATATTCGTATCGAATAGAAGACATTTAGGAACGAGACTGAAGTTTGATAACAGCCTTGAATAAAACATTACCTGAAAGGAAAATAAAGGTCATAAAAGGTCTTAGGTACACTGAATATTTTCAAATATTGATTTTCTTACGCATAATTATACTTACTATTTACAGAGTATCAGGATAAATATAGAGGCCAGGTAAAGCGTGAAATGTAAATTTATATCCTGCTATTCCCAGCAGGAAAAAACTTTGCTTACGATATTACACGGTATAACTATTTCGGCCCTGTTGTGGAGAGCCCGTCTTTATTCAACAGATGTCAAACAAAAACTTTGAAGTAATGTTTCGACGTGGTGTGAACCAAGAAACTCAGTTTAGTTATGAATAATTCTTTTGGAAAAAAAATTTTGATTTCCAACTATAGTTTAATACCAACTGTAAAGCGTAGCTGTTTTGACATTTAATGTATTATATTAATTTTATTTAATTAAATATACCAACTGTAACACTGATGTCGCGAAACTAACTTACTGTAAATTAGGAATAATATGGTCATTTACATTACATGACTTAGTGTATGTTTAATGTCCCAGGTAATTTTGATGTCTTCCAGTTTTATCTGTCACGACAATAAATTTCACTCCCTTTAATTTTTCTATTCCGGAATTGTCTACTGTTTTTTGTATATTTTTCAGAAAATATCCTGGTGTAATACCTTGTATTGCAGTTTTAAAAGGGATCTTTTACTTCTTTTCAATCATTCCTTGAAGGCAATTAAAACGCTCTTTTGTTTTACGTGGAAATGGTTAAATTTTGGCGTAAATATATTAAACAATTTGTAAACACATACCTTTGGTATATTATATTCAACGAATTCGAAATAGTTATTTTTTTAGTGATGAATTTTGTCTTTGATTTGAATAGAGAATATAATGTAAAAGCTGAAATTTCAAATAATTATATAATTATTACAAACTAAGTAAAATTATGTATATTTTACGATGGTTTTAAGCTCAAAAGTTGTTAAATGACCTCAAATTTTGTCGAAATTACTTTTATACTACAAATGTCGTATAATAAACTGCAAGGCTTTAATCACTAAATCCACTGAAAAAGATATAATTAGATAATAGCATTATAAAAGTTTGATGAATAAAAATATCAACAATGAATAGTAACTGTACTGTAATTTATATAAAATGTGATACATTACAGGCAAATTAATTCGATTCAGAAAAGATTGGTTTTAGTAAAATAGGATTCATTTGGTAATAGTAACACGTGGAAACTTTGTACTAACCGTAGCTGTAATAAATTTAAATTATTAAGACACTTCCTAAGTCAAACAGAAATTGAGTGACAAATATTTTATTTTCTGCCACCTGAGCTAAAAGAATATAAGAAAAAAAGCATTGGTGTAATTTGTTTTCATTTGTGCTAATATTTTTATAATTCTATAAACTCTGTTGCCTCTAACTACAGGCAAATAAAAATGTTTCCTGTTCCAAGAGGTGTTTAAAATATTTTATTAAGTAAACCGTATCGCAACCAGGCATATGACAAAAAAACTAAATACAAATAACGATATCTAACTGTTTGAGATATGTCTCGAGGGATTTCAATATATTTCGATGAAAGTAGAGTAAATTCCTTGCTATTTCTTGAGAAAAATTGCAATATTAGTCAGGTTTCGTTTCATAAATATGATTTCATTGCCATCTTCATTATCCAAAACATGTAATTTCTATGAGTTTATCATATTTAAAATGTAAAACTTTTTCTGAATACATAAAAATTTAGGAATGATTACCCAATAGAATGTCTCAAACTTCTTACTCTATAAGGTTTAAGAAAACGTTAAAATGTAGGGAAAAAGCGTAGTCAGGGAATCTTCGTTTAGTTTTTCTGTTGCAATAAAAATAATCGTAAAGTGCTACGAATCAAATATACATACACTTCGATCAACATGATACATAATCGTATTAAAATAAAAGTAGATTTCTCTATTATTTCCTAGGAATGCACTATAATATATTATTCAATTCTTTTATAACAAATTGTGTTTAATTTCAGAGTAGTAAATAGTTTAAAATATTTGAGAAATTATTTATCTATTTACAAAATACATAAGAAAACTATTACATGCTAAACTACATGCTAAAACATTTTCCTAGGTTTGGAATTATTGTTCTTACATTTATCATTTGAAACAGCTCTGAATAAAAATCCAATCAAATGTAAACATAATTGTTTGATGCAATTTACAGGTAACCTACGGCAACAAGTGGTTTTATGTAATGTAAATATTTTATGATATGAACTGTACGGAGATGATCTGAATATTGTTCTTTTGTCATCGAGAATTTTATTTTTAAAACTGCAGAATCGATTCTAAAATTATAATAGAAAGAAGACACACTTATGTTTAAAACACAAATTTCTTTTTGGCGACCTCAATATTGCATAACCTGATTATGCCAGTCAAAACATTGATGTGAACAAAAAACGTTTGAGATGAATTAGTTACATCAATATTTGGTCTTTATATTGTTACTAACAAAGTATCATACTACACATAACGCACCACATCACACATTTCATTGAGTTTCCATCCAAAATTTCAAAGCTATAACTCATTTCATTCTATAGGTGTCCTACGGCAGATAGATTTACGTACAATCATACACAACCAAAATTGATACAAAATTACTCTCGGTCGAATTATTCGGTTAAATATACACCATCCTAGAAAACCTTCTTGTCTGTGTATACATAAAATTGGATGAAAAATTTAAATTCTACGGATTTAATCTTCTCGGGATACCTTGCCACATGATACATTCACGTATTTATGTAAAAGTTATATTTAATAGCGATGTTTAAATAATAAAAGTACCAGTAAGAATAAATAACAAGTACACTAGTAACAGTGAATAAAATAAAACATTTTTTTTTTTAGAAAAATATAACGAGTTTTTCTGATTTACTGTCTATTCAGGTAGTGATTCCTCAAGGTTTTACGTATTATGCGTTTCTTTTGAAAGATTTATATTGATCCACCAGTTCAAATATAGTTTAAGGGGCGCGTTCCTTGCTGAGATATATAGTGTCAGAAGATGATGAAGGATGAAGAGTTCTATTTATTTTTTCTTAATAATTAAACATGAGAAAAATAATTTTATTATTTTTGAATAATCATTTGAGAGTAATCGTTTGTGCTCATTCATACAGTACCGTGGAAATTTGACTTCGAATTCATTTAACTGATTAATTGTGATTCACTAACATACTTTCTATACCATACCCTTCATACTCACCTCAACTTCTTCTCTACATTCTGGTTCCAATATATCGTAGATTTTTTCGGTGAAGTGAAAGTTTTAAACCTAATCCTACTCTTTGAAAAGTCACTAGAAATGTGCTGAAGGGCACATGTTGCATCCTTCATGTACTCGGCGGATTGTCTGGAATGTTTTGTACGCAGTTGGGGATTACAGTAAACTAAAGTTCAGAATTTTCAAATTATTTTACTTCAGTTTTTAATGTAAATTTCTAACAATGCCATTCTTAAGCCATTTGGTTCAAAATGATTTATCCTAAAAATCGTAAAATATATGTTTATAAAATTATTAGATTACGAACTTTTTAGTCCAAAACATCTTACCTGCTCTTGAATCTCAGGCTTATCGATCGGTATGCTGGTAACGATAAAATTTATTAGTAACGATATATGCTATTTAATAGCCTAACGATTAATTATATATTGTTTTAATACATGTTTTAATAATAAGTGCATAAAAAGAGATTATTTTTTAGATTCGAATGGTTCAATGAAGAGACATTTTTGTTTCATTGCTTTGAAATTAAAATAGTCACAAATTAGATCATTATTGCATTTGTATTTCTGTAACATATTGTACCGTATAGATTAATTTACCTAAAAAAATAAATAAATACCGTAATCCTTGACTTATAAAACTCATTTAAAATGTCAATTTGCAAAATGTATTTATCTGGTCCTTTCTCCAGGAAACTCTTATTTTCTAAACAAATGAAGTACTCAGTATCCTATAATAAAGTAATAAAACCTACTCTAGAGATTAATAATCTCTATATACAACATAACATTTTATTAACAATTTTGGGGCAATGATTTCTCCTATAGATATGCATGTTAACTAGATATGTGCACATAATATCTTCGCTGGCACGTTCATTTAAGTGTTAACTACTGTATAATCTGTGCTAATGTAATATAAGGAATATAGCTCCTACAAAAGTTGCTCATGATTATTTTACTAAAATGTTTTCCATTACCGTTTTACTTAGTAGACTAAGCAGTTCAGTTCTAACCACCAAACACAGAGCCTGTAACTTATGCGGGTCTTTCAAACAATACAATGTTAGTTCTCTCTACCATGCTTTGCCTTTTACACGTTGTCTCTAATGATTTATTTATGCTTAAAATACGAATGTTAAACCAAATTCATTGCAGTTCAATACACTTATACTGTAAATAAATATGTTACTGATATAATATTTATACTGTCACACTTGCATTACTACTCAAATTTTATTTATAAAGCATCAATTGATTTTTTTTTCATTCAACCTTGAAATAGTTTTCTTCTAATTCTATGAAAACCACTTATAAATTTTTAGCAATAGTTAAAACTTAAAACGGAATTCCTAATAATTTAAACGAAAACGGACGCTGAAAAAGGGTAGAAAATGTAACATATTTTTTAAATTTCATTGATATGTTTTTTATAATAATTGTCCAGCTACAATATTGGAGCTACATCATTTAAAACTGTTCTTACTTCTTTAATAATGTAAACTATGAGATATACGTGACAAATTTTAATCTTTCATCTTCCTCTGGTTAACTGATGTTGTGTGGAGATTGGAGAAAATACTGAAACATAAAGAAGCTTGACTAGTCTTAATTGTAAAGGACTATATTATTATGCACCTTGTCATAATTGTATACTCGATTATATCAGTGGGCTTATTATACGCAGTCTCTACAGGTCTGCCTGTGTAGTTATTGACCATTTTAGAATTATATTCCGAAATATTTAAAAATTATTGTAAATATTAGTAGTCCCTAGTGATTCATAAGCTCAGAGTAGACCTCGATACATTGTAGGCAGGGCGTTATCTTGCTCTAACATACATCTGGGTCAGTGAAATCAATCGCCTGAATATTTAGTTCAATCCATTTACATTGTTGTGACTTAACCCTCGAGAAACTACTACGGAATGTATAAATATAAAAGATATACACTAGACTTTTTCTCGAATTCCGATTACTGAAACTGTTGTTATACGGTTTAATATTGTTAAAATGAATATTAAATACTTATTTTACAGTTCAAACCGATTTTGAACACGCAGTTGTATTACTCAACCTAATTTTTATTACTCAACTAAAGTAACTATAACTTTTTTTAATTTAAAAACTATATAAAGTGGAGCCCTTATCACCTTTCTAAATTTATAAACTAGATTGAAGCGGTTTAAAAATACATATTTATATCTTCAAGAGCTTTGTTTTTTGGCTACTTAAACTTAGAGAGCTCAAATTATAGCTTAAATCCTCTGAAAAATGCGTTTTCAGATTTTTTTTTATTATAATTATTTTAAAATATGAATAAAGATTAATGGATGCTTCCCATATGAAATAAAATATTTAATATACTTAAATAATAATCTAAACATATAAAAAAATCTAATAATAATAATAATTAGAAAAACAACAATTTATTATAATGTTTGTAAAATTTCGGGCTTATTATACCAGTATTTGTTATAACGGTAATAAATAAAACTAATTTAGTGAAAAAAGTTACCTCAGGAGAACACTATTCGTATGCATAACTTTTTATAAATTGCGCCCAAATAGCTATGCAACGCTAGCAAAATTTTTACTTGTGCTCTAACATGTAACTTTCAATAAGTACACTTTATTGACTCAATTATAAGTATTCCATACACTATTGCACTTACAGTTACTGATATATTTAATTATCAAATCGCTTTAAAAACTAAGCAAGCAAATTTTTTTTATGTCATTTTAAGTAGACCATTTGGAAAATTAATCTTAGAAGTTCAGATGTTTAACAGGAATTGTTTTCACAAAGGAAGTTTCCACGAAAACACAAACCGCAGTAATACAAACCACGCTGCCGACAGGGGTGGTACACATAGAATGTTTCTGATTGTTCATTTCATGCCTCGCTTGCCACATCAAAATCATCAAACCAATTCCAAGCTTCTATGCTTTAATCCCAAAGGTATACAGGTGAGTAATAGCACTGTGTTATAATAACTTGATATTTTATACGTGTTCTCTAATTAGGAGTGATTAAATGGAACGAAATTAAACATGGTCACTTTTTTAGTTTTCCATTATTTTAAATTTATTTATCTTAAAAATCTTAGTTTAGCACAATATATTTAAACTAGCTAAAAAATGATTTACTAATTTATAACTGGCACTAATTACACATATATTTGTAGTTATTAAACTACAACATTTGGTAAATAAACTGTCATTGTCATTAAAATGGTTTGTAACTATAACAATGGTAATAAGCTGAATTTATGAACAAACACTCAATAATTAGTAAATTAAGCATTTGATTCCAATAATTAGAAGCTGGTAGAGTTTAATAGTAATATATTATTCAATTTCGGTTAGATTCAAATAATTCAACGATTTAAATAGAAACCTAACTTGTTATTGTACTAGTGTAACTGATATACATGATTTATCCCGAAGAATTTAAACGTATTCCGTTTTTATTGATTAAAAAACGGATTATTAATACATAATTATCAAGTTTAATCAAAACAATACTTTAATTTCGAATTTAACACATGTTGTGAAATTCTGTCTATAATTTTCATTACGTATGTCTGATTTCATTGTCGCACTATCAGATTCTAAACTATTGAGATTAAAAGTATAAAACAAGTTATATCATGATCCATCAAAATGGACAGCTTTTAAAACGGTATCTCAATGTTTTACAATTTCGTAATTATTTTCTTAAATAATAAAAATTACTTTTTAGATTTCATTCAATTATAAAGTTATAATACCCTAATCAAATAAATCCACCACCCGTATCCGATATTCGCAACTATGAATTATTTTATGATATCCATTACTACGTAATAGGTAAATAATAACGATATCAAAGCACTAATATTTAACGTTTATAACTGGGATACTATTGCACTAAATAGAATACCAAATATATTTATATTTTATCCGTTCTACTTTTTGCATTAATAATAGGAAAACGCAACGGATTTCAGCTTCAAGGTGTGACCCGATAGCCTTAATTGTATGATTAGTAGATCCTGAAATTTAATTATATGAAAACTATGTTTGTAAGCTCTTAAAATATTTAATATATTTTATTATATTGTAAATATTCAATACTTTATTGTAACGATCCAATAGTTTATGACAAAAACAATACGTGTAAATTTAGTTGTTAGGTTAGTTTGCATGAGATCCTTAGACGAGATATATTCCAAAAGTTCAACAATAAGACTAGTTTTGCATGACGTCAGCCTAAATTTTATAAATCCACTACATAAATAACTAGTTAATCTTAGTAGGATATCGATACATTGGGAAGATTTATTTTAAATTTTTCATTTCTTTTAGCTTAGTAAACTCAAAGTATAAACAGTAAGCTTCTTCCTTATAACATACATTGCTTGTTGAGAATAACTCACTGGAAATAAGATGACATTTTTGACACTGTCTTACCCTCCTTCAAATTAAAATTTTGGTTTGAGGTGAAAGGCTGGTTTTAAAAAATAAAAATACCTCTTTCATACTTATCCTAAATGTGTAATGCAATATCCGATCTATGAACACAGTTTTACAATATACCTTCTGAAAAATACACAAAGGCAGTATAAAAGCACCGTTCTCTTAAAGAAAGTCGTGAGTGACAAAGGTTTTAAACATTGGACGGAAATTTCAAAGGGTACTCCCAAAGGTAGATAAATTATATAAGCCTTTTACAAACCTTATAACATTTCAAAATCGTCTTTTAAAAATCTGTTACACCTCTAATATTACATAAATGTAACTTTAATTACAACAAGAAGTTCAATATATATATTACATACACAATATATGTGTATATTATTGAAACACACGTTTATAAATACCAGCAAAATGTATATGGTGACTAGTAAGAAAGCATTGATAAAATATTTAAATACCAAAGGGAGTCACTTTGAACATCACTCAGGAATTTAGTATACTCTATTTTTGTACTGCGTCACTCATTATGCATTATTTCAATATTCCAGGATATATAGTGATGAATCATTGATCTTTTGATATACGGTAGGTAATATCATATCGTAAATTTGCATTTTAGAACTTTAAATGAAGTTGGATTTTGAATGCGTAATGACATATATTAATTCAAAGGTCATGTATTTCAAATAAATATTATTCATACATAATTAATTTTAAATATATTATATTTAAATTTCTAACTGAATACTTCATTGATGGTTTTGATTTCTAATAGTATTTATTAACAGCTACAAATAGTTTATTCGAGACCCATACGTGTTATTTAGTCTATTCATAGTTTTTCTAAATTACTACAGCAGTGAACAACAATGTCGTGTAATGTTACTTTTACTAGTAACAGTTTATTGATATGATTTTACTTTGTGTAAAACATTTCAAATCGATTGCGGTTATTTAGTTTGTTATAACCACCATCTGATACAGCTACTGTCGTAATTAAAATACTGAAAAATATACATCGTCACCTAAGAATGCAGCATATATTTTTAACATGTAATCTATTACACAAAAATTTTAATATGCATAACGTAAAAATATCGTTTTAAAGTATAACAAATTAAATTATGCGGATATTAGAATTGTTTATGTAGGCTACTGTATAACGCAATAAATTTACTTTGTTTCATGAATTTTTTTTATTTATTTTATATTATGACAAATTTGAGGTGGTGAATTATTATGTACAATCATTAGAACTGATTGTTTAACAGCAACCTTAGGAATAATATTTTATATTATTGAAAAATCAAATGATTACTGTACAATGGTAAACATTTTCCGTTATTACTCCACTTTCATTTTAGGTAAAAATACTCTACCAATAAATGTTTTGGTTAAATCGATAGGATGTGAAAGTTCTAAGTATCTTTAAGAAAGTCAGTGTTTTTGCAGAAAACTCATTTTTTATTCAAGAACAATATATCAGGTCATAGAAAAACGTGGCCTTATTTGGGTTCTTTATTGTATAAGATATAGTTAAACAATGTGTGCGAAACAAACGTCATAGTGCACACAAATTGTTCGAGTTTTTATTCTGCCACTGGACTAACCTTGTATTATAATTAATGACCCGACAAGTTCTTGTATATATCATGTCGTTCTCTTTCTGCTAGTCCGTTTGTGCGATAACATGTGATGTACAGGTTCTAGAGAACAACTTGGTAAATACGTTCATCTTGGTCCATGAAAGAACTGTGCAGTATAGATTTTGGAGTAGAAAAGTTAAGCTTCTGTAACTATAAAATGTGTCATTATAATAACCAAGGCATCAGCAATTTGTCATTTTCGCTCAACTAACCACAGATGCCTTATTATACTAACTGTCCAAATCTGAATAGAAGACGCAAATATATTGGAGTTTTTTTTATCATTTACTGTGGCTTTAAGAGTGCTAGTTTTTATTTATTTCACAATTTTCACGTTTTGAGAGGAGGCAATGAATAAGATATTTTCTAATTCAAACCCGATATTGGGAATATCTGATTGCTTATTTCGAGCTCCACTAGCTTAGCGTTCAATCGCTTACACTCTTTTCTCTCAACATTTGTTAACGAAGTCCTCGGTTAAGGCACTGTGATTTTTTGTAAATAATTTTGAAATATGTTATTCTGAACTTGCTTAGCATTATTATGTTCAAGCAGACAAATTCTAATATTTTCATTTATCGTATAGTATTATTAAATTTAAATTATTGTTTGCGATATAAGTATTTTTAAAATTATTAGTATTGAAATTAAGGAATATTTTATAATTGTATGCAAGACTACAAATAATTTTTAGTTAGATTTATTCTGAATATTTCATAATTAAATTAAATCCAAAGACGTTGAGGACTTTAAAAGCCCCAGACACTACAGCTGTAATATTAGCGTACATAAGTTAAAGTTACGGAGTAAACGTAATATTTTCTGATGAGTAATTTACCTACATGATTAATGAGTTTATCTGTAACAATTTTGTTGATTTTAATGTCTAATACATGCAAGGATAAAAGTCAAATTTACAATGAAAACGGGCTTTGGAGTTAATGCATTGGTTGTTTCTCTATAGCTTCTTAAACCTATCTACACCTAGCAACAGATGCACTTTATGTGCATTGCTATCAATTAACATTCTTATTTTACCATTAAAAATTAAGGAATTACATATAAGTGAAACAGTGTCACTTACATAATTTAAATGTTCACTTTCAGTATTATTCCATCGTGCCTTTTTAGGATAACGTTAAAGAAGGATTACGTTGAACGTAATTTTGGCATTAATCATTGCATTAAGAGTATAAAATCGTGTGTAGATACATATAGAGATTATTTTAAAAATAATAATTAATAATAAATAATAATTACATCAACAAAACACGTTATATAAAATATTACTAAGGTATGGAAAATAATCAAAAAAATAATCATTTCTTCCTCAAGATTATCTCAAATCAGGAGCTCTTCGTTTCCACCACCGCTTTTTCATGTTTTATTATCAACTGTTCCAAGTAATTTTTGGAACCTAAAGTCAGATTTATGGGATATTTAAATTAGTAGTTAACAAAGTAATTTCCTACCAATACTCCTTATATTACATTTAAAACTGATTTTTAAAATTTTGAGTAGTTTCCATGAAACAATTTACGTGCATGAAAAGCTAAGGAATTATTTTTGTATAGGTATTTTCTATATAAAATATATAGCATTCAAAGGGCACTTTTCCTTGGTGTATTTTTAGATCAATTTGAAAATTTGTAACAACAACATTGGCGTTTGGTGCTGTATATAGTACATTGTTGAACGTTCCACTTGCACTGGGACATTGCCAAATACGATTTTACAATACAATATATTTTCAGACATGTTTGCGTACCGTTTTTATTTGATTTTGAAAATTGTGTTTTTTTAATAGACTTCCAGATAGTAAAATGCGGCTTCATTGAAATGTTTTATCTTAGTAATTGGTAAATCACAAGATCTTCAAACAATATTTCTAATTCGTGGGAAAGGAAATTTTTTAGAATATAATATACAATTATATAAATCTTAGTACAGTAGTTAAGTATTTCTTAATGTCATCATTTTGCAACTCACAGGAAATATAATCAATGATCTGTAGTAAATTATTGTACAGATCCTAATGATTGAAATCTCCCTACATATCATCATGTGGTAATAGAAGCCATCACATATTGCAAAATTTCTTAAAAGATGCAAAGAACCCCCTCGTTTTGACTATTGCCGTCGCATGAGAAACAGTAGCCTCTGTCTCTTGTAACTAGTCTTAAAACTTTTCGTAAAATGATTGTCTTCCTTAATAATCATTTCTCGAAAACAGAAAAGAAACAAAAGGTCGCGTTTTCCACCTATTAATATAAATACAATATATTCTAATATGATAGGAATACTCTTAATTACGATTCCTTGAAAACTAATCTGTAAGTTCTTGACACGTATTTAAATAATTTCATTAGCCGTGTTTAGTGATATTTCGTACTGTTGTTTACAAACCTATTGTAAACAACAGTACGAAATATCACTAAACACGGCTAAGGAAATTATTTAAATTTCATATTGAGTTATGTAATACATATATCATAAATATTTTAAAAATAAAGACTTTGGTTCCTTTATGTAAAACAAGGTAGAAGTAGGACCTACCAAATGCTGCGTAACTTGCTTCACTGGAAGAAAAGTTTCAATCCTATAGATTATTTCAAACTCGAGATACAGAAACACACAAAAGAAATTTTGAATTGCCTATAACCCCCCCCCCCCCCGGCGAACTTAGAAGAAAAACTATGTCAGCGAACTGAGTGATAGGGTTCTGTGCCAGATGAAATATTTCTAGAGAAATCATGCTACATGATAAATTTGCATTTTATTTCTCTTCATTGGGTTACGAAGCTGTGTTTTTTTAATAACAGTTAATACACCAAGTTACCAAATTATGAAGTATATATTGGAGTCACTAATCGACGTATGATAATATCTTAACATCTCATATAGTTGATCTCGGTATGGGTATACATTTATTTATTCTGCAATTTCCTTTTACAATAATGGTTAACCTTCAAACCCATTCGCTAACGCTCTATCAAATAGCATTTAGATGTATGCAAGCTTATCAAAATCAGTGTTCCTTCTATAGAAATGAAGTTTTATGTAAACTATCAAGCCCATAAGCAGTTTGAATTGTCGTGAAACAGACGGACGAAAATAGAAAGACGTACAGTCAGAAATGTAATAATTCCAGTCCCCCACTGACAGTCTTCGCTTATGCTGAGACAGCAATAATAATTATAGAAAGGTAATGTATCAAAATAATTTATAGCTACGCTGAATGTTTCTGTACTTTTACACTCGAAATGTTATTTTTACAAATAGAAAGTTAGCCATAATAATATAAAACCAATTGTTACACCCTTCCCCACAACGACCAACTTAAAACAAAACTTTACAGATAGACAGACAGAAATACTAGCAGAAATGAAATCTTTCTGCTTCTCAACTGATATGCTCCACTAACGCTCAATCAGTAGTGCTATTTAAAAAATAGCTGTTTAAAACATAAATTATAGCAACGGTCAATGTATCTGTATGATTGTAATGCACGACATTTGATTGGTTTCAAATAAACACAGTGAAATGGACGATATCTCTCCCCTTGTATAATCTTGTAACATGAGCAATTTCACCGTCCAGTAAGCTATTGATTGATAGTTGACTGACAGCCTGTGTTTGTATAACGACGTTACGTGTTAAATGCCGGACATAACTCACAATATCGGTTTGACACAACGGTAACTCACATCACACCGCTTATCTCACGTCTAGCTTGTTTCACTGGACATGACAATCGATCACTTTTTAGTTCAAATGTATTTATAATTGCTTTTTATATAGGATAACTGAATTATAGAAATTCTACACTTATCTGTTTTGGGAAAATCATGGTTAGAGCAGAGAATATGTATATTTAAACTATTTTTGTTTTTAAACTACAGTCATAATACACATTCGTTTGAACACCGATATTTTCCTTTGGGATCAGTAAGTAGATTGCGATATAATGTTCGATTATAATAAGATTGTAAGAGAAATTTATCAACAATATATACGTAAAAAACAAGCCAATTTCTACTCCTATACTGTATTTTGGTTTTTAATTTTATTTCTTAAGTAACAGATGCAGAGTACGGACGCTTTAGTTAAAATAATGTATGTAGGTGCATAGTTACAAATCGTAATTCACAATTTTTTAAAATTTAAATATTATTATATTAATTAAGTAATTATGATTATTAAATATTATTACGTTTTTAATTTTTTATATATTTTTGCCCTAACATTTTATAGTGGATACATTTTATAATATTCAATATTTTTGTACATATGTTCTTAAATAGAAAATAATATAAGAAAGTAGTAATGAAAAATAATAACTGGAAAGTACATCGTGTTGTATTGGAGATTTACTAACACCCAGGGCATTGGTAACTTTCGAGAGTTATTGGAAAAAATGTCCAGTATCAAACCCACGTTTGTCTGATGTTTTGCAATCGAAAGCAGATTTTTACAAAAGTAATAATACATTTATTTTTGGTTTTTTAAATATATATTAAATGCTTTAAAGTGTAAACATTATTTCATTTCGTACAATTATTAAGATGACTTTTAAACTACGTAGTAAATTTTATCTTTGTGATATGATTATTACTATGGTACATAAACTAAATTCATCTTTTTCCCCCATTAAAATACGGATACCAATTACAAATTTTAATTTTATGTACAGTATTTGGCACAACTGAAGGTTGAAACATTTCTTGTCCATTACAAAACCGCATCATTTGATAGGTACATGACATGAAAACTAATAAAAAAGATCTTTTCGTAACAAATGACTTTAAAAAGTATTCTACTTACCATAATCTAAGAAAGAAGCAATATTTTACAAACAAAAATCACATATAAATGTAACATACAGAGGCACTATTGATATCAGAAAATGTTAAATATACTCGTATTTATACTGCAATTGTTATACGACTTGTATATACTGGCGTCAACTCAAACAACTTAAATAATATATGAATTTAAGTGACGATATGGTTGATTTTTGTTATAGTACAAATTTTTGCAACCACACGAAATAAAATATTTAAAACGTTGTCTGGCTGTATATTGATTGCATGCTCCCAACCGCATTCATAACTAGAGGATTATTAGCCAATTCAAAATATATATATATATATATATATTTATATATATATACAGTATATATAAATATATATATATATATATATATTTATATATATATATACAGTATATATATATATATATATGTTATATTATATCAGGTCTCATAGTCACTTGAATAGATTTGGGTGAATGTTTTGTACTAACATGACTCCGATAGAATATTTAATTTGAATATTAATTGTTATATAAAGTACTTTGTAATTGATAAATATGTATGTATGGATTAATTTGAAACATATAGAAAATTTCCCACGTTTTCCAATCAACTATTTGCAACTTGCTGAGTAATTTCCAAGAGTCTCGAGAGAAATGGAATTTTGATCGTCAAGTGTTGACTCAGAAAGTGGTTTGATCTAAGAAGATCTGATGACGTAGTTAGGGCCACAATTTCATCATCGCGAACACTCCAAGGCCCAATTTACGTCTTCGAGTCTGAAGTTAGTTTGTTTGGGGTGTAGACGTAGTTCTAACTTCCGGAAGTAACTTTGTAATTAAGACCCATATTTGCGCACTCTCGTAGGACTTTTTAGTATCTGAATATAGTAGAACGTCCTTGATATATTTTATACCCCTACGATCACAGTTATATTTATAACACTTTTATGTTTGTTATTGCCATAGAAGCGTATATGACGCCTCATTTTAAACTTTTTAGTCTTTATTGTAAGGCATGTGATATCTGAATTTTTTAACGACAAAAAAAGAATGTATATTTCTTCAATTAAATAACAATACATGCTTCGAAAAACTAACGTATTGGTCACATCTTTAAATGAGTCAAACAGTCACACATTAGAGTATATTGGGCAAATATCAGGATGGCTGCCTGCACTGTCGGCCCTCAAAGGGTTAAATACCGACGATAATGTAAGATTTAATTACTTGTTGTGTAATAAAATCAAATACAGGAAAGTTGTATTTAAATGAAGATAAAGTTAATTCTAACTTAGATTCATAACCTATTTCTAAACTTAAATTTTTGCTTTATATTTATTGAGGATGCTTTATATATTATTTGGTACGATTAACCGATTTTGTATAAATAAAAGAATAAATTGAGTGATAATAAAAGTAATAAAACAGTTACGTAACGTGCTGGAGAAAGACAATATGATATTGGTTCGGCAGAAAGAAAGATTCAATACATTTTTTCGGATCATTTCTTTCAACTCAATATTGGGAGTAAAATTGTGGTCGTTTGATTGTTGACGGGAAGATAAGTTCTTTTATCATATTTATCCGTGGTCATAACCGATCTTTATCTTTAATAAGTTTCTCAGTAAAGGAAAAGAGGGTTTATTCATTTAATAAATATTTAAATTATGAGAGCAAATACAAATAATAAAAGCATGGAAAGAATTTCAATTTTACTGTTATTATAATAAGGAACTATATTATACACGTAAAAATACTTGTGTTAACAATGGTGTTGCGTTTTACGTTACTATAACCCTCTGGCACTAATCAGTTTATATCCACAAGTTTACTTTAAATATTTTTTTGTATGATACTACCTAGATATTTCTTTTCTAGAGTGAAGATCAGTGATATCTCAAATAATTTCGAAAAAATAAGCTGTTCGTTTCAATGTGTTATTAAGTGCAGCGGGTGCTGTTTAAAGGAAATATATCGGATAAAACTAGAGTTCTTTTGGAGTTTTTTTATTATTGAGTTTTTGAAAGGGGTTATGTAATAGTAACCCAAATCTTCTGGTAGATTATAACTGCTATGATAACTAAAAACAGTTGACATTTCATACTGAGGTGTTCTATGCCGTATAATTACCAACAGGGTAATGTACGTTAATAATTACAGTACTTCATTAATCACGTAATGTCATGCAAAATTAAAGGGGCAATCGCATTGGAAAATGTTTCTTTTAACCGGTCGTCTTTTTAACCACCCATCTATCGAATCCCACTTTAAATCGATTAGTAATAAAGATGCTAATTTTTTAAAAGTATTTGTGACTTCTACACCTCCGACACTTGTTCGTGTTATGAGGCAGTAGCATTTTGGGTTTTTTTAGTCAACCCTGAGATTCACCATGAACTCATCTACCACGTATTAAGCTTTCTACACCAGACGAATTGTGAGCATATATCAATTAAGTTGTTTTACACTCTGACCAATATAGTTTAATTTTATCTGACAAGAACCTGAGAAGGAAGATTTCTGAATATTTTATCCTGTAATGGTGGACACGAACATTCATATCCTTATAAGCTCTTAATGGTAAAATCCTAAAAATTTTGGAAATTGTCGAAAATTATCATTTATCGATGTGTATAATTTCAATTCAACACGCACTTTGGTAGTCAAAAAACCAGATATTCGTACAAAACTATTTACAATGTTCTGTCACTTAATTAGCTTTAGTTCAGCCACACATCAACCAACAGTTTTTTTATTGATACATATGATACAATTATTTAATAAGAAAAATTTATTGCAAAAATTTAGCAACTAGAAATACGGAAGAGCAAATTGTAAAAAGTTATAGATCTACGTTATAGAATTCAGTTGAAAGATTGAATTAATTTCTTCATTTAATGAGTTTTTCAAATTAACTGTCAATAATAGTCACATTATTTTTTACTGACAATTCACTTAACAACACTCTTACTACCTAAATAAATTAAATGGATAAATCAAGCAAAATAAAATTTTAATTCTACATTAGTTTGGCAATTGAATGCGTTACATTCATATTATAAAGTTAATGATTTCATATTTAAGTTGAATAATAAACATTATTAGTATCATATGTTTTAAATTTTAAACTTTACTTAACTTCTGATCCGAAGACATGTTCTAGTTGATTTCAACCAACATAAAGCTTGAAATCACTCAGACAGGCACGTTGAGTTGATACGAATTTCCTGCTTCCCGTTTCTCTATATTATGAGCCACGTTCAGTTTTCGAATATTCTGCTTGTACTTATGTAGTGAATACTCAGGTCTCTACACAACATAGAATTGTCACTGACGTCTCTACATCTTATTTGGTCCAATATGAACCCTTACACCTTTGTTGATGTATTTGTTTCAAAAATAAAAAAGGAGATATTCTATCACAGTCAGTGAGTTTTGATTAACATCAATTTACAACACCGCTTAAAAAATTTTAATACAATTTGTTCTATCCATGTATGACAACAGCAATGGTTGTTATAAGTGTATCAGACATGTATGTATGTTTCTAAGCTTTGTTAAAGAATCTATTTTAAAAAGAAAAACGTTGATGCTTCACTGCATATTCTGCAATTTCATGCAAAGCTTAAAAACATCTATGAAAAATACGATTTTTTCATCAAATAAGGGAGACATAGTTTTCTATGTTATCAACAGCCAGTTAGATAAATCATAATTAGGTAAGAATAATCCAACGAGCTACAGAAATCTGTTATCATGAAAAAATAGTATGCATTTGTTCGTTAATTGAAAAATGAGATTTAAAATAGCTTAGAACTAAGTGTATTAAGCTGAAAGATATGACCATACTAAGTGGACATTTTATATTTTTAAAACCCTTTCCTGCTTCAAAACGAAATCCAATGAACGTTCAATATACTATGAAGAAAACTGTATTGTCGATTTTACTTGTATTTAAATTGTAAGCTTTTACTTGGGAAAATTTGATATTGCCTCGTGGAATTTTTTCAGTAAAAATATCTCTTTTAACAAATTAAAAAGTATTACTTTTTATGATGATTGTTAAAAAATGTAAACCCCAGTCCTCAAATATGTGTATATTCATGTACAGTATGAGCTATTAGCCTGAAGTAATAAGAAACTCTCAGACCTGGTAAAACCATTAATATTCGTTTAAACAAACGGAAAAATGTTTAAGTGTAAATTGTAAAACTAGAGAGTGAAGATGTTTCCTAGATTTTGTTGAAACCCCTACTTTACACGGGTATTCCATTACAAAGAGCCACCGTAAACTCTTACATTGAGCTTAGTTTGGACTTTGATCTTTTTTAGTAAAATTACGAGAATTGCTGTATTTTTTTATTTTCAACCTTTCATACGATGTCTCTTACCACACACTAACATCTAGAAATGTAATGATATCTATCTTTGTGTTTTTGTTTGCTTGTTTTTTACGTGTGATTTACTTAATGATGCAAAAACAACTGGACTGATTGTAATACAATTTTACATGACATTATTAGAGTCCCTGGTTAACATTTAGGCATAAATATATTTTGATTAACCTAACGGGCTACGTCCCAGTGGTCTATAAAGTAGCGAAATGACCCATGTTAGACTCTAAACTTACTTTACAACCAAAATGATAGCAAGACACATATGTAAAATTTATTTAAATTCTATTTTAAATTTTTAGCCTTCAAATAGCGCAATATTTATAGTTGATATCAGAAAAAAGAATATTCGAAAATTGTAAGTTTTAGTAAAAATCTATCTTTACCTGGTCATTTTAGCAAACAGTATGTACACTGTGCTTGGTCAATACTGAAATGCAAATATCAAATAAAGTTATCATCCAGCTATTACCATACCATTAAAGACATTTTATAAAACGATTTTAGTTTTTAAACAGAAGTGAGTCTTTTTATATATACATATTTACTTCATCGGGGGAAACAAGCCAAAATCAACTATGGCACAAAAATATTTATGCTGAGTAAATTGCACTGGTCAAAATATAAATTTTTTACATATTTTCTTCATCGTAGCAACAAGCCAAACTCAACAATAGGGTCGGCAACATATCACTCGAACTAGAAGTACTTATACTCATGGTAAGCCTACGTATATAAGTTTGTGCGGAGCCACGGGTAACTCCCTAGTATATAATATATTCTCATGAACATTGTGACTAAGTATGTTTATTGTCTGGTTTGGATGAGTTAATGAGAGAGCCAAATTTATTGAAATAACTCCGATAGTAACGTTCTACATATTAAGTGTCTAAAAAAACATGTCTTACAAAGCAAAAAATTCGGTGTGAAGTTTTGCTAGTTTCTTATCATATCATACGACGTCTGAGCCCTGCCTGGGTCCTTCTTTGCATTTTTATACATAATAGATCATAAAACAGAATTTTTAAACAACAAATTATAACTTTCCAAATTCATATAGATTTATTGACAAACGCATACACTTATTTTACCTTAAACAAAATCTGCTCTATATAGCTCCCATCGGTTATCTTACAGACATTCCATTGGTAGTCGATTTCTTTAAACTTGAACTTGCAAGTGTAACTTACTCAACGGCGGTATAGATTCTTGTTGTGAGTTCCGGGAGAGTGGCGAAGTAGGTAAATACATCATATCCTTGATAAAACACTATAAGAAAACATCCAGAAGTGGTCTGGAGACCATGCAATTGGCGTAGCATGGCCAATCAACATGGAAAGCGGTTATTGCGAAATTCCAGGATATCAGTCAAATAGTGTGGTGATGCACCAAGAAGAAGACATTTATTTTTCGTTCATCCTCGCAGACAATCGGTAAGGTTGAAAATGCAAACTTTTATCAACACGCGCCAAATTCATCAAACCCGTCGTATAAGACACTTACAGCTCACGAAATGCACGCCTGTTCGATTTCGGAGGGTTGTTAACAAAACTTTGTCTCACTTGCTCAATTACTTTGTGAGATGTAATTGGACTACCTTATGATTCCTTATGTTTTAATTTGGATACAAAACCCCGATTCTATCAAACGTTTATACGTAGGCCTACTAGGTGGATTTTTAACTTCCTTGGTAAAAAAACTCCGCCAAAATGTTTACGCCGACTTTGATTCTTCAGACTAAAACCCACAGCTTGCACGCTGCACCCCACTATATATATATATACATGATTGTACCATTAGCATAAATTGCTCCAAATTATGAATGTTAAAGTAAATTGTAAAACTGAGTCATAATAAACTATAAATATATTTTAACTTAAATATACTGAGATTTGAAAAAAAAATTATACATTTTATACTCTATGATACAAGAAATAGTACAGAACTTTTCACAGGAAGTGATACAGATAGTTAGTCGTACCATACAACAGGTACAACTAACTGCCGTCAGGTATAACGTGTTTATCATTAATGGCAGGCACTATGTTATCCTAATACCCTTGTAATAGTCCTGTAATGGTATTGAGGCATGGCTGCAGTGCTTCCATACTTCTTAACACTAATAACTATATTTCTGTCATGACCAGACATTTTCAGAAAATTAATTAATGATATTTTCGAAAGATATTATACTTGTCCTACGAGAATTTATTTTTTAGTTTACATTACTTACTCAATTTTTCAAATTTATAGTTGATCATTCGCCCTTGATTTCTTGTAATGAAGAAGACTGGTTCTTTCAAGTATTTTTAAAACACTAAATAATTATTGTGCTACTATATTCTATCTAATACGTTTTCTTTTTTTTTGGACGTATGAAATCGACATAAAATTTTGTTTCTCTTTATTATCTTATGTCTAACTGTGGAAACTAAAATTAAACAACTATTCAAATAGTACATTGATCAAATTTCCCAAAGAAGGTTCTGGATTAAGATTCAGTAAGTAGCTAACGCGCCTGTAAATTTAGCTCACAAGTCGCGTAGATTGAATTACGCCTAAAAGTTATCTCATTTCTTGAAGGCGCTTAGAGTGCTAAAAGCTGCTAAAAGAGTGGCAAGAAGTCCTGACTGGAGAGAACTAATAGGCACTTTATTACACCACGCGAGCCCAGAGCAAAAAAAAAAAAAAAACACAGCAATCACAAACTAACGAAGTTGGGACACCTAGTTTTGGGGGCCAATAGATAAATCGTGAGAATCCTGTATTAGGATTTGTAGATTAACGCAGCCCAGAGATAATTGTTAATTTTACCATTGCAAATCATTAAATTTTGTAATACATTCCAAGAAATCCTACTTAAATGATTATTTCACTATACATATACTTAATACATTTGGGACAAATTGATTACTTCCTACGTTTTAAATTTATTTAATTTCTTAACAGACAATATATTATTAAACAGTTTGTTGATTGTTTACATATTTATAAAAAAAAACTTAAATTAAAAAATATCCTTCTTCGAAAAATATAATTACTCGTGATTTTCCATCATGTTAAGCTATCGATATTTCTTAAAGATTATGTTGTTTCTAATACCATACCTCTATGCTAAAGTATATGTAAAAACTATAATTCTAAAGAATAATAATAATATAGCTGTTTGATTATTTAGAGTTCATTAAGAAAATACATTTCGTTGTATTAATAAAATCTGAGTTGCCGTAATAAAATCTCAGTTGACGAAATAATGAGTAATTAAACGTAACTACCAATAACTATTTAAAATTATTAATTTGGAGACTTTACATTTGTTATGTAATAATTAATAAAATAATAACAATAAAGTAGTTTATTTTTCAAACCTTTATAATGGTAAAATTATGGCTTTAAAAATTCCAGTAACAACACAACACTATTTTTTTTTAAATTTATATTATTCTTTTTTTTATATTTTATCCGTTTTACTTTTTGAATTAATAATAGGAAAACGCAACGGATTTCAGCTTCAAGGTGTGACCCGATAGCCTTAATTGTATGATTAGTAGATCGTAAAACTTTAATTATAATTATGAAAACATGTTTGTAAGCTATTGAAATATTTTGTACATTTTAATATATTGTAAATATTCCATACTTTATTGTAACGATCCAATAGTTTATGACAAAAACAATACGTGTAAATTTAGTCGTTAGGTTAGTATGCATGAGACCCTTAGACGAGATATATTCCAAAGGTTTAACAATAAGACTAGTTTTGCATGACGTCAGCCTAAATTTTATAAATCCACGACATAATTCACTAGTTAATCGTAGTAGAAAATCGATACATTGGGGAGATTTATTTTCAATTTTACATTTCTTTTAGCTTAGTAAACTCAAAGTATAAACAGTATGCTTCTTCCTTATAACATACATTGCTTGTTGAGACTAACTCACTGGAAATAAGATGACATTTTTGACACCCTCCTCTTACCCTCTTACCCTCCTTCAATTAAAATTTTGGTTTGAGGTGGAAGGCTGGTTTTTTTTTAATAAAAAAACCTCTTTCATACTTATCCTAAATGTGTAATGCAATATCCAATCTATGAACACAGTTTTACAATATACCTTCTGAAAAATACACAAAGGCAGTATAAAAGCTCCGTTCTCTTAAAGAAAGTCGTGAGTGACAAAGGTTTTAAACATTGGACGGAAATTTCAAAGGGTACTCCCAAAGGTAGATAAATTATATAAGCCTTTACAAACCTTATAACATTTCAAAATCGTCTTTTAAAACTCTGTTACACCTCTAATATTACATAAATTTAACTTTAATTACAACAAGAAGTTCAATATATATTACATACACAATACATGTGTATATTATTAGAACACACGATTATAAATACCAGCAAAATGTATATGGTGACTAGTAAAAAAGCATTGATAAAATATTTAAATACCAAAAGGAGTCACTTTGAACATCACTCAGGAATTTAGTATACTCTATTTTTTGTACTGCGTCACTCATTATGCATTATTTCAATATTCCAGGATATATAGTGATGAATCATTGATCTTTTGATATACGGTAGGTAATATTATATCGTAAATTTGCATTTTAGAACTTTAAATGAAGTTGGATTTTGAATGCGTAATGACATATATTAATTCAAAGGTCATGTATTTCAAATAAATATTATTCATACATAATTAATTTTAAATATATTATATTTAAAATTCTAACTGAATACTTCATTGATGTTTTTGATTTCTAATAGTATTTATTAACAGCTATTATAGTTTATTTGAGACCCATACGTGTTATTTATTCATAGTTTTTCTAAATTATTACAGCAGTGAACAACATTGTCGTGTAATGTTACTTTTACTAGTAACAGTTTATTAATATGATTTTACTTTGTGTAAAACATTTCAAATCGATTGCGATTATTTAGTTTGTTATAACCACCACCTGATACAGCTACCGTCATAATTAAAATACTGAAAAAATATACATCGTCACCTAAGAATGCAGCATATTTTTTTATCATGTAATCTATTACACAACGATTTTAATTGAATAATGTAAAAATATATTATCATCCATAAGACAATATAAAAAATGTTCTATAAATCTTAGTCACATTCAATTGAATGACCTTCAATATCAGTATAAAATAATAATAATAATAATATCAGTTACTGAACTCAGTTTAAAATACATTGTTCCTTACTTTATGAAAACTTTCAATTATCAAATGAATTTCCGGGATATTGTGCAGACGGACAGACAGACAGACAGAAATGACAATTTTCCAGCATCCCGATTGATAGACTTCGCTAACGCACATTAAAAATGGAAATTGTTTGTTTATAACAAGTAAATTGTAGTTAAACTCGTTTAATTACGAACATTGTACGTGTTATGCCATGTACATGTTTCTTCTAGATATAACGGTGTTTTCCTTATTAGAAATAGTTGAGAAGTTCCGTAATCAAAACAAGTGCATACTTTACCGCCTTGTCCGCTGGTTTATGTTGGAACTGGAGACGGAGTTACTGCAAATTTCAGTGAATAATAGATTCTAGATGGTCCTTGATCTGGGTCAGGGCTGTCTTCGCGAAATGTGCTATCTTTTGAGCAAACCACATAATATAAAAGACTAAATAAAATTCATTATAGTTTTATTTCAATTGTATTCAAATATTTTATATCATTATTAATAAAAAAATTTTTATTTGCATAGCAAAAGGCAATATCCGTTCAACTAGTTATAGGACTGCGCTGATAAACATGAAAGCTTGGGCAGAGGCATCATGAAAAAACTCATGATAAAATCCACTAGGCCTCTCAGAGGTTGAACATCGAGTATTGTAGTATTTATTGTAAACTCAATATTTTTTATATCCATCTGACGTGAGTATACATATTTGTAGCTTATATTATTACTGAAATAATACTGATAAAGTAATATTGTTAACTTGCACCTTATGCTGTACAAAATACAAAGCATAGAAATCTTTAAATGTCTCAAGTTTTGGTTTTACTTGTAAACATTTTAAGGAACCAGTTGAAACTTATCACCGATTCAACATAGACTTCTTTACATGTATAACATGTTATGTCATTCACAATATACTTGCAGATAAATTTATGTTCGTGATAAATTATCATTTATCGATGTGTATAATTTCAATCCAACACGCATTTTGGTAGTCAAAAAGCCAGATATTCGTACAAAACTATTTACAATGTTCTGTCACTTAATTAGCTTTAGTGCAGCCACACATCAACCAACAGTTTTTTATTGATACATATGATACAATTATTTAATAACAAACATCTTATTGCAAAAATTTAGCAACTAGAAATACGGAAGAGCAAATTGTAAAAAGTTATAGATCTACGTTATAGAATTCAGTTGAAAGATTGAATTAATTACTTCATTTCATGAGTTTTTTCAAATTAACTGTCAATAATAGTCACATTATGTTTTACTGACAATTCACTTAACAACACTCTTACTACCTAAATAAATTAAATGGATAAATCAAGCAAAATAAAATTTTAATTCTACATTAGTTGGCCATTGAATGCGTTACAATGAGTTAATGATTTCATATTTAAGTTGAATAATAAACATTACTAGTATCATATGTTTTAAATTTTAAACTTTACTTAACTTCTGATCCGAAGACATGTTCTAGTTGATTTCAACCAACATAAAGCTTGGAATCACACAGAAAGGCACATTGGGTTAATACGAATTTCCTGCTTCCGGTATCTCTATATTATGAACCACGTTCAGTTTTCGAATATTTTGCTTGCACTTATTTAGTGTATACTCAGGTCTCTAGACAACATAGAACTGTCACTGACGTCTCTACATCTTATCTGGTCCAATATGAACCCTTACACCTTTGTTGATGTATTTGTTTCAAAACTAAAAATGGAGATATTTTGTCACAGTCAGTGAGTTTTGATCAAAACCAATTAACAGCACCGCTTAAAAAAATTTAATACAATTTGTTCTATCTATGTGTGACAACAGCAATGGTTAATGTTAAGCGTATCAGATATGTATGTATGTTTTTAAGCTTTGTTTAAGAATCTATTTTAAAACGAAAAACGTTGATGCTTCACTGTCTATTATGAATTTTCAAAGCTTAAAAAATCTATTAAAAATACGATTTTTTTCATCAAATAAGGAAGACATGATTTTCTATGTCATCAACAGCCAGTTTAGATAAATCATAATTAAGTAAGAATTATTCAACGAGCTACAGAAATCTGCTATCATCAGAAAATAGTATGCATTTATTGGTTAACTGACAAATGAGAGTTCAACTAGCTTACAAAGTGGAAATTTTATATTTTTAACCCTTTCCTGCTTCAAAACGAAAATTAATGAAGGTTTAATTTACTTTGAGGAAAACTGTATTGTCGATTTTACTTGTATAATACCAAATTGTGAGCATTTACGGGGGGAAATAGGATATTGTCTCGTGGACTATATTAAGTAAAATATCTCTTTTAATAATTTAAAAAGTATTACTTTTTATTATGATAGTTAAAAAATATAAACCCCCACATATATC
>NW_025777926.1:50000-92595 GCF_021130785.1 Homalodisca vitripennis
AAAGTACTCGTATTTATTGGAGCCATTTTTTGACGCAGAATTTTGTGAATTTATCTACAAAAATCTTCTTACTAATCACCCACATCTAATCCCATTGGTATCCCTGTAGTGTGAGGGTAGTTGGTGTGGTAGCATTGAAACATTGTATTTATCTCTGATCCATTGGACAGCGTACAACAATGAGTATGTGAAAAGATCAGCGCCAAAAGCCAAGATTGTGAGTCGCAAGGAATGTATTGTCGGACAGTTACGATTATAGGGTGTAGTAAATGAGGTTGCAACACACGACGTATTCATTTCTTAATCAATATCTTAATACTTTACCCAACTCTTATGTCTTAGCACATTAAAAAACAAAAGTTTAGCAATTCAAATGTCGTATGGATATAAGATAACCTTCATAAAGCTAAAAAAATACCAAATTAAACTATGTAAGGGGTACGAAGGTGCAAATATTATATGCTACATATTTTTAATTCTTGAAAATTATTCATTCGAGGTCTATTAAAACTTGCTTAAAGACAATATAGTTAAAATATTGTTATTTATTAAGCTAAATTCTTTAATTTTTTGAGTTGTTAGTGGGTACAAACTATATAATTAAATAGGTAATACTATAGAAATATTCGACCCATAAAAATTATAGAAAAACATATTTAAATCAAGATATACATAATATTAAGAATAATATATTGTACGACATGCAAATGTATAACATCTTAAAACAAGCACGGTTCGGATGAAGACAAATGTGGGAAAAGTTAAATTAAAATATCTCGGATATTTGCCAATACTTCGTTCACTCCATCAGTTCCAATGGATATGTTTTGCTGCATAACACCTAACAAAGGCGTTATGACGTTTCGTGTGTTTCTTACACTTTATTGTATTAGGTACAGAGATAAATTATATTACTCTGCGTATAATGCCATTCATACGTTATAAACTTGTGGAATTACAATCTCCCCTAAAAATCATTATATACGTAAATACACCAAAAATGTATATAGGTAACAAAGAAATTTTTATTACGCTATAATTATTATTTAAAAATTAAATTTCTTTTAGATACAAGATATATAAAATACGTTCATAAATATGGTTAATTACTATACAACAATAAAAATACTATTAACTACCACAAAAATTGATAGAATAATATACACAAATTACGAAGCCAATAATTTTTAACCATTCTTGTTATTTTCCTAACCAATCAATAATAAAAACTAAATACCACCTTAAAATGATAAGAAGATAATTATTTATAATCAATGTTATCGTCTGACTAACCACTCCACAATCAAATGATAACATGCAGATGAAGACAATTATTTATTATTTATTATTTATTTCGTTGGTTTGATAACAAGCCCAATAAAATTAAAAAATAAGACAGAAGAAGCAATCAGTTTCTTGCCGTTTAATTTTTCACTCGAAAACCATAACAGGCTATAAGAATGAAGAAATGAATAAATATAATTATCTATTATTCTTTGACTTTGTACGTCGCAATAAAGTAGATAAATGTATAGATAAAGAACGAGCCAATAAATTTAAATGTTTTGTTCCCAATACACAAAAATATATATTTTAAGGTATATTTCTATTAAATTGTCAATAACCGTTATACTCCCAAAAATATAACGTTTTTCCATGATATAATATTACGGAACAGCTATAACAAATAAAACAGTAACACTCCGTTTCGAGATCTGCAACCTGAACTCTTCCTCAGGTTGATAACTACATCAGTTTAGAATATACAAATCATACCAGTACGTCATGGCAATAATAAACGGGGAAGCAAAACATACCACCTGAGTGTCAACTCCATGAATACGACCTCTAAAACATACATTTGATCAAAGAAAGTCAAAATTTATAAAAGAAATCTATACAATACAGGTCACAGTCAGTTTACACTGGAAAAACTACCGCTAAGAACTTGCTAGAAGCAAAAAACGGCAATCACCACGTGATAAACAATATGAATCAATATAAGAGATTTAGCCTCTTTATATACGTATTATTGGTTGATCATAGATAAAATTCTCGAAACTATATTTTGTTTGTTATCGATGTAATTTAAAACTTTCATGTATAAATTGCTCAATTAAACGGAGTTGAAAAGTATTGGTTTGATTCCTAAATCAATTTTAATTCTTCAACGCGTCAATAATAAAGAATATTATACTTGGTATGCCATTCTATGAAAATTTACAAACTATTTTACCCGGATAAAGATGATATGATTATATTTAAAATTCAATATAATACAAACATATAAACTGTTTTTAAAAAAATATTCTAACATTGAATCCCATGAGGATTTATACTTAGGATTATTAGTTTTGTTTAATGCCGAAAACGTTACTTTTTATGTAGAGTGTAGATATCATTAGTTTTAATGTTTGCTTTCAGTTAGAATTCACTTAGAAAAGAATCTGAAGTACGATTGAAAGTGACGACATTTATATCCTTTCCAATATTCAGCCAGACCTCTCTAACGACTTGAATATTCATGCAGTTAGTTAGTCTGGCGTAATCCATTCCTAGGTTATCGCTGACACTTGTTTTATTAATTTTTATTTAGTCACTGTCATCAAGGCTAAATAAAAATTATTTATCATTATTGTTGGTATTTTTTATATAATTGCTGAAAATCAAATAATTAAAATAAATTTAAATATAGATTTAGAAACTAACAATTTTAAAGTAAATTTAATGTAATTATTATAAAAGAAACGTAGCAAAATCCCTTTATTTTTAAAGGGATTAATACGTTCTTTAATTTTTATGGGCAGTTTTCAAATATGTCATATCATTTGTTGGACATTGTATGTATTTACTCAACAAGAAAAGATTTAGAAAATAATTTTTCACTACTTACTAATGAAGTACTAAACAGTGTTAACGTAAATCTGAATTTCAAATGGCATTTAAAAAATCTTTTATAAAATGCCTTTAAATAAATTATTTATGTATTACAAATATAATTAAGCGTATATACCATTTTATTATAAAAGATTGCAGCCTTTAATAGCAAAAATAATCTGTAACGTAATACTGAAACACAGTTTTTTGCATATTTATGAAAACATTTATTGAAAATGTGATAATGTGAAAAATATATTAATACGATTGTTTTATGTTGCTGTTACGTATGTTTAGGTGTCTTTGAAACACATATATATATGTACAAAAAATAATCTTTAGGTCTCGGGTTGATTCCTCAGAGTCCATTGTATTTTATTATATGTTTTAAACATTTATTATTTTATGATTGTGTTCGGGATTTAAGGATAAGCTCAGTAAATATTAATAAAGAGAAATATGTTTTTGGAAAAAAGTAGAATATTTAAATCAAACTAATACTATCAAACTACACTAAATAGATGTCGGGCGTTATACTATGAATATTTGATGTACTATAATAAAGATTAGAAATTATTTTAATTTAATGTTCCTTGAAGTTATTATAAAATAGTACAGTCAATTTTTCCATTCTATTAGTCTTAATTTAGAGTAAAGGCGCAACTTAAAAGTATTCAAAAAAAGGAGTATATGGGACATTTAATTAGTTACTGAATAAGGTTTTGCCAAACCATCGGTAGCGTAATGACCTACAATATGTAATATTCTGTATATTTTATATATTACAGTTGTGTGATCAAGTATGTACTAAAAAGCACACCTAAACCCCAAGAATGAATTATTCTCTGTCTAAGCAATACAATAAAAGATAATCCTCATAATTTAGTGCATGATATTAAAACTATTATTTGTTCTACATTTCAAAATATTTTTAACCCACTCTCAGTGAAAATGTAGGTACCTTTGAATCTACGGGCGAATCTGGAAGAGTAGATACCCCAGAACTCCAGCATCAGTCTGGGACCATTGCTCATAAGGGTTTTGGGCACCATGGAGCCACAGAAATTGTCTATCTTCTCCACCCGCCCCTCTATCAGTACGTACGCCATCAAAGAATCTATGCTCTTACATCTGCAAAATCATACATTCACAGTCATTATAGTGTTTTGGGCACCATAAATCTGCAGAAGTTGTCTATACTATCCGTCCGTCCCTCAATCGGTACGTAAGCCATCAGAAAATCTATGCTCACACATCTACAAAATCATATATTCACAGTAATTATACTGCTTTTGGCACCATAAATCTGCAGAATTTGTCTATCTTCTCCATCCGCCCCTCTATCAGGACGTACGCCATCAGAGAATCTATGCTCTCACATCAGCAACATCGTACATTAACAGTAATTATACTGTTTTGGGCACTATAAATCTGCAGCAATTGTCTATATTATCTGCCAGCCCCGCTACCAATACGTACGCTATAAGAGAATCTATGCTTTCACATCTGCAACACCGTACATTTACAGTAATTATACTGTTTTGGGCACCATAAATCTGCAGCAATTGTCTATATTATCTGCCAGCCCCGCTACCAATACGTACGCTATAAGAGAATCTATGCTTTCACATCTGCAACATCGTACATTTACAGTAATTATACTGTTTTGGGCACCATAAATCTGCAGCAATTGTCTATATTATCTGCCAGCCCCGCTACCAATACGTACGCTATAAGAGAATGTATGGTTTCACATCTGCAACATCGTACATTCACAGTCATTGTACTGTTTTAGGCACCGTAAATCTGCAGAAATTGTCTATATTGTCTGCCAGCCCCGCTACCAATACGTACGCTATAAGAGAATCTATGCTTTCACATCTGCAACATCGTACATTTACAGTAATTATTCTGTTTTGGGCACCATAAATCTGCAGCAATTGTCTATATTATCTGCCCGCCCCTACCAATACGTACGCTATAAGAGAATCTATGCTTTCACATCTGCAACACCGTACATTTACAGTAATTATACTGTTTTTGGGCATCATAAATCTGCAACAATTGTCTATATTATCTGTCTGCCCCACTACCAATACGTACGCTATCAGAGAATCTATGCTTACACATCTGCAACATCGTAAATTCACAGTAATTATACTGTTTTGGGCACCATAAATCTGCAGAAATGGTCTATATTATCTGCCAGCCCCGCTACCAATACGTACGCTATCAGAGAATCTACGCTTACACATCTTTACATCTTACATATCTTTAAAGCAGTATCAGAGTTACTTTACGAAGGATACGAATCTGTTCGTTGAACGAAATTTTCAGTTTTTGACAGTATAGCTAATTTTATATTCTTTTGAAATTGTTACTTGTCATTTTATTATAAGGTACAGTATACTTTCTTTTAATACACAAATTTAATTGCAATTATTGTGCCCACCTTGAATGACCTAGGTTGAAATTAGGTTTTAATAAATAGTGCAAAACACATATATGTTCAATGGAAGAGAGTAATGAGATATATAATGTTTTCAGTTGTAACATATCTATGAAGTGAATATAGTATTCATGATAAACGGAGTTCAAGATTTAATCTACTTTGAATTCACTCTAACTTCAAATGAATTAATCTTGCTGCAGACTGCTTCTCGAGTAAATCAAAGCGATCTCTTTATATTTCATGGGATTTTTATGATTGTAAGATTTTTTTAATTAATCTGGTTGTGATGATACTAAACATTTTACTGCCGCCGATGCAACTTTTAAATTCGTATGAACGGTTTTATTGCTAAAATACAACAGTTTATCTAATAAATATTAGATTTTATACAAGATAATTAGTGTCTGAGTCCAAATGTTCGTTAAATCTCTTTAAACATGTACTTGGGTTCAGTTAACTTTTATTCAATATCGGGCCTACGTGGTGTTTATGAACAAAATTATTTTTTCAAACTCTCTGTTAGCCACATTTCAATTACTTTGAAAAGTAAGTGAATGGGGACCGCTGATTGACTTATTGACAATTATTTGATCAATAAGGTCAGCATCTTCAGCTGTTGTAAGATCAGAAATAATGCTTTTACAGTTTGGTAGGCAAACTGTAGCCGATCAAACCACAAGGTTTTCGATACCACCCAAAAAAGCCTCTCCACTCCATCACTCGCCGACCTTGGCTTTTCCGCAACGCAACCCTCCGCAAATCTTTACAGGTACCAAGCCTAGAGGAGTCACAAGGCCAAGAACAAGAAAGAGCTTCAAAAATGCAGCACGGTCGGAGCATCCTAGACGACCCTCCGTAGACAATATCCAGAAGGTGATATCGAGGTGTTGACCGACCGCGAGAGGACGGAGCATCAGAGTGGTTTAGAGAAGTAAAAATCCCACATAATAGGGATGAGGTGCATTTTGAAAGTCCCATCGGGCTTAAAAAATAGAAAAAGAACTACAGGTATGTTCTGCATACCAGAAACTAAGCGTTTGAGTAGATATCATAAATTATTCTACGTGGATCCTTCGAGTTCATTAATTTTTATTTCTGGTATATTTCACTATATTTAGTAACAAATATACATTTGTCATTAAATTTTATGATGGTATCTTCCCACTGGAGTCTGTTAAATCAAGAGAATTTTATTCATTTAAAAGTTTTATAAAGTACCCAGGTCGTTATTTACTGACGACATCCAAATAACCTGATCTTCAATAATGTGATGAGATACAATTCTCACTAGCTGCAAGTGTTAATCTCACGAAAACAGATAACATAACCCACAGGCGTGTTAAAACCCCACTGGTGGCTGGATTAAAATGGAACAGTATTTTGGTTACCTGTGTTCTCTCCATTACAAATTGTATTTTTGTATCTTTAATTCACCAGGTTGGCTCCATTTTTCCATTGGGCATATACATTGTAAGAGTACAGAAATTTGCCTAATGCTTATATTTAGGCCACAAATTTTGTAAAATTGACAGTACGGCACACATTTTGACAAAATGAGCTTCATCGCATGAGATGTGAGGCTTCCTGAAAAACAGGTTCCTTATTGTTTATTTGAAACTATCGGAAGCCCTGTTGCATAGCCCTCGTTAAAAATGTGGCTGTTAATATTTAGCATGGAGAGATGTTATTATGATGGTGTAAGTTATTTACAGGGATAATTCTTAATCTTAGGAACTGAGTCACGTTTTTAGCTGCCTTAGTGAGAAATATTTACATCTTGTGTTTTATCGAATTTTTATTTAGCAATATCGTGATGACATTAATCGTTTCTGCAGAATATAAATATTTCAGATTATTCTTATTAAAACTTCTAATTTACACACTTATTTCCATGTTCCACTACTGCTTTAAGCTTGTGTAATCTTCGTGTAATTCCTTTAAAAACAGTTTTTTGTAAACCCTTGTGTGAATTGATTACAATAAAAAAGTGTTAACCGATTTACTTTTCTTTACTCTTATGTTAGTGAATACTTCACGTTACTCTTGTAGATATGGTCAACAATAATGAATTATGACGAGATAAGAACTTAATTACTTATACTGTTTTTTTCCAAGGGCTATAAAATACATTACTGGAATATTATTATACAATTAATAAGTATTGTATAAGCCCAATAGATATGAAAAAAGACTTTCATTGAGTTTTATTTTACAGAGCAAATGAGAAATATTTAAGCAAGTGTTTCTCTTTAACCAATACTTAATAACGGTGTTACTTAAACAGCAACCGGTATTAGAACAAGATCTTAGGTGTTTTCGTTGGAAATATGATCTGATGCGAGTTAAAACTCAGAACTGTAAGGAGAAATGATTTGAGATGAAGACACAGATGACACAGATGGCACACAGACAGATATTGGACAGTAATGACAGCGATATTGCTGAGTTTGGGACGTGACGGGCGAAAACAGGGTTCCGAACACGTCTTGACGTCCTGTCGCTATTGGTCATGAATTATTAAGTGTGCAACTAACAATAGAGTTCTAGCTTTGAAGTGAACTAATGACTGAGGCGCGACGTGTCTCTATTAGTACACATTAGTGGGTCTGCAACATCAAAACTTCAACACACTGTTAACCAGGCAGCACTTCAGCACACTGCACACGGCTTCCATTTCCACAAATCTGACACTATCCTGATAGGCTGATACATATAGTTATCTTTCAAGATAAAGCGCACAGAATAGTTTCCAACATTCTTACATATCCTCCTTTTAGATATTGTTGCCGTATGCAGGGAAGTATAAATTAAAACCGGGAAATTCTAAGGTGGCACAGGCTGCAATTTTGCTTCGTTTGATAAAACACTTTTATAAGTTTTATAACAGAAATAATAATTTTAAGTTTTCTACTGGATAAGTAAATATTTTAAAGATATAGAGAGGTTGAATGGTAAATATTTTATGGTTTCCGTAAAACTGTTTGCATGACTGTCAATATTTAAGCTTTAAAATAATAATTATGATAGGTTTTTCTATTGTATTAAAATGTAGGAACTTACAGTTTTCTCTACAATGCCAACCCATATCTACGAGTAAAATGTGAGAGTACGAGCAACAAACAGACTTTACTGTTTCAATATCTGTTACACAGGTGATTCTTTTTAGCACAAAACGTTTAATAACAGGGAATTTTTTTATAGGATGTCTACATGTTTATTGCATGTTAGATATAATTTTCAGTGTAACTACAGCGAGAAATTTAACTTTTAAATATAGTTTTAAAGATTATTACTGTAATTACCTTATAGTTCACGTGTTCATTGTTATTAACCTTCAATACTGTAACATTCTTGCATACTTCATAATCCAGCGTGTAGAAGAATGCAGAAGCTACATTCATTCTAATGTCGGTATGAGCTAAGGCAGTGTCACTGTAAATGACGTAAGAACAGTCTCTCTGTGTAAAACATTCAGTGTAAACGTTCCCCTGCAGTCTTGGAGATACATTCCACTCAGAGTTGTGGGAGGAACATTTCACAGCATCTCTCTATGCTTTATTACAAACATAATTCCTGTGAAATACGTTAAAAACAAATAAAAACCATTTTGTAAATTTTTATAGTTGTAAAAATATTTTACAGTAATACATTTACCCAATGAATCTCTCAGGTATAAATTAAGTATAAATAACTTAACAGTTATTAGATAAGGGATGCTCTACCACTGCCGTCTGTATTGTTGCTAACTAGTTGTTGGTTGCCAAAGATAAAGTTGGATCAGTTTTGTTCATACTATTCTAATAATTCCTAGGGAACGTGGCTCAGCTTTGTACTGGGAACAAGTAAAGTAATTTCCTCCAGTAATAATACCACCACTGTAGTAGCTACTGCTGGTGTTGTCTCTCCCCAAACACGGTACTGTGGTAAAGGTATAATAATTTGGAATGTTTCATAATCCATCGTAATAAATGTGTTTAATTAATGTGAATTATATAACTAAAAATATAATAAAGGATACACGTTATTATAGGTGTTTTCTTCACACCATATACGATACTAATTTTTTTCGAGGAAATAATATAGATTATTACGTATAAGATATATGAACAGCTTATAATAAATCTATTCCAAAGAATTAAAACGTTAACTGTGGTTGATCATGATTTTTTATCCATAAGAAGTTAGAATGTGAAATACAATTAGTACAAAGTACACAGATTTTGATCTTTCAGAATTTAGTCCTGATGATTACTACTGATGATTTACCAAGTCTTAGTCTGAAATATTATTTACAGTTTATTATGCCTTTTAATTAGATTATATCGTATCATAATATGATTAAGAAGAATAATATTTAATAAAGAAGAAAGAGAAAATATGAATTTAGTTCACTTTTTGTTACCATAGAGTGTTCTTTAAGTTATTTATAAAATAACAATAAGACAAGAATAAAAAAGCAAAAACTCGTTCACTATAAATTGCATTGCATTGTTATGAATATGGTCCAAAAGTGACATTACGTATAGTGGAACACTAATGTGTTATAAACAGTTTTTTTAAATTAAAATCTATTTATAAAGTATTTTAATAATTCACTGTACTTACAAAAAGGGCAGTGAACACGAACATCTGCTGTATTTATGCCGAGCAAAAGCAGCATTTCATTTTAATGAGTACGGTGAGACGTTGGATCGTTTTCTGAAAATAACTTGTCTAGCCCTCCCATCATCACGAGTCCTGAATACATCATCCCTTCTTGAGATGGGTATTTAATCACTAAATATCAGTAATCATTTATTCATTACAAACTATTAAGTGTTGTAAAATATTTGGTCTTGATAAAATTATTATCAAACATCTATAAAGGTTATGGAAACTATTTTAATTAAATTTTATTATCCTTCTCGAGAGAAAAATATTATTGGAGTTCTATACAGGTTTCTTACTTAGTTACAAGATACAGTTTAGCAGGAAATATTAAACTAAAATAATTGTAGGGCCATAAGTATTATGTTTCTTGGCAAAGGCATTATACACTGAGTTTAGTTTCGGTGGACCCTGTAGCGTTTTTAAAGCTACATTGATTTATTTTTTTAATTAAAACTTAAATTAAATAAAAATTTTGGGATCGAAATATTGGGACTTAATTTTAGATTAGATTGTGAAATGTCAGGGTAAAATCGAACATGTAATCCTTTAGCAAGTTTAGCACTGGTAGTTTTAAATTGTTAGGAAGGCAGGTTGACTGCCTTGAATTGATTAGAACTTGTCTTATTGTGAGTATTGTTCTCCTGGTTTGATACAGCTGGACCAATGAGAGAGCTCCACTGATGTCCTGCAAAGGTGATTGGAAAGGGAAGTATTTAAGCGCCCGCTCTTAATTTTTGCCCTTCTTTTGGTTATTTTCGTGAGTAAAGTTAATTGCAGTGCGCCGTATTTCTTAAATTTTTTTTTCCGCGAGTGATTTTGAGGTAAGCACCAAATTTATTGTACGTTTTATTGAAAAAGTCATCTTGATCTGATATTAAATTAATTTTTTTGTCTTTTTTTATAGGAAAAAATTAAATTCATAGAAACTACAGAGCAATCTGAATAACTTATTCTCGAAGAACAATAGAGCATAATAGAATCATACAAGTTACATTTGGTTCATGCTTGCAAGAGAAGGGAATTAAAATTGAACTTTGTTAATAACTTTAATTGAGATTTGAAAAAGTAGTAATTTATTAATATTTAACTGGAACTGTTTATTGTGAATTATTAATTGAAAATTAATTGAACTTTATAATTGTTAGAGAGAGAGTTGTAATCTGAATTGCAGAGACTTGAAAGTTAAGGTTCAAATAGTGTAAAGAGAAGTTGAAATTTTATTTTGTATTTTGAGTGAACTTAGAAGTGAACATTTTTATTTTAATTATTTCCAAGTGGTATTTCATTTTATTTTAAAACTTTATTATTTTATTTTAGAAGAGAGCTCTGATTTTTAGTTTGATAATTTTGATTAATATTTTTATTTCTTGCCAAAGGAATTTTTAAATTTACTAAAAGGTTTGTCAATTCTTTGTGGAAAATAGAGTGATAAAAGTTCTGAAACGTTGAACTTATTAATTTGCCAGTTAAAAATAAATCCATTGTTTTCATTTAGAACTGTGATTTTTATTTTAGACAAACCAGATAATATTTAATAGTTAACAGTTTTAGTAATACATTGTACTTAATATTCACTAGGATCTTTACTAATCAAAAAATATTTTATATCGTCTTGGATGTATTATTGATGATTTATATATTAATACTCTGGAATATTAAGATCAACAATCCAAGTCGTTATAGACCCCTAACGGTGTTATTTACGTTATCCCGTCGTTTAATTTGGATCAAAACGTTACTTGGATAGCGTATATGAACAGAGCTAGTTTGGCACGGTAGGAAAAAAATTAGTCCTCAAGCGTTCAGGGGCGTAGGTGAGTAACTATGGTAACCTGAAATACTTTTGAATACTTTTTGTTTCGCCTATAGAATCTGAGCCCTCACTTATTTTCTCCAATTTTATTTATTTACCTCAAACTTACAATAGAATAATTAGCAAATACGATGGAACGCAGATCTTGTTCTCTCTCTTCCCTTGTCTCTCCTGCAGTCAAAAAGTGTAATATGGAATTTGCAGTAGGATATTCAACCGTCAGTATTTCAATAAGACTTGTCAGTGGGAATGTTCGTCTTCATAATACTCAGTTTCAACATGTCTGTTATAGCCTACATATGTAATCTGAAGAAATCAGTGTTATTCACTATAGCTTATATTGCATTTTTGTATTGAAAGGTTAAAGAATTCATTTAAATATGTTAGAAATTTTGTGTGTGAGCAGATTTTACTTTACAATCAAAACTTTTACATATAAACTAGTGTAAATAACTATAGTTATGTCTAAATTTATATAATTATATTTAATTTAAAGTTTCACGTGTATAAAACTCCAAAATATAATTTTTCAGTTTCTAAATATTTTATAATAGTTATGAACTGAAAACTAGCAAGTAGAGGTTTTAACCAACGCTATTTTATATTGCTCAATCAATAAATATATCTTTTAAAATTGTTTTAACCATTTAAAATCCCTTTATAGTTAGTAAGTTGTAAGACTTTGTACTCCCGAGGTCCAAATTAAGAGAATGCTTGCTTGGTTACCTCTGACGGTTGTAGCATGTCATCCAGCCATGTATGTCCTTCTCTAACATGCACTCGTGTTGACAGCATGAGCTTAAAATCAGAGGGTTCACCAGTATCCGAAATCCTAGGCATTATTTGCTCTATCTAGAGCCAACTGGTATGCTTCAATAAAAGCAAAATTTTCCGCTTCATATAGTGAAAAATTAAAGAAAATTTCCTTAGATTATAAACCAAATCATAGAGTACAATCTTAGCTCAGTGAAAGAATAATAAAAACTTACTGAGTTAAAAACATTTATAACACGAGAAGAGAGTAATTTTATGATGACACTTTCATAATTAATCACGTGCAGTTTCTTTTACACAAGGATTAGGGTATATAATCTATTGAAATTTCTTAACTGATTCGTTTTACGTTGAGAAATATCTTAAATATTGCTTAAAATGTTGACAATGGCGCTCATTTTCAATTGTAACTAATATCCTATCCTGTAAGCAGATTTTTCTAAAAAAAACCAGAGACGATCTGCGTTTACTAAGCTCTAAATATATAGTGAACAAACACGCAAAACGAAGTATTAATCCCCATTCAATTTTCATTAGGATTTAAACCCATGTCCATAAAAATAGACTTTTATATCGAACAAGTCGTCATTAATATTTTGCAAAGCTTTAGTGACGCCTGTAAGAGGGTACTTTATGATGTACTTTGTGACTTTACGTACTTTAGTATTGTCTGCATACGATTAAAGAACACCATGACATTTCATCTTGAAAATCTGTGGCGTATGATATCAATATAATTGGACCCAACCATAAACCTTGAGAGACACCATTTACTTTCTTTTATTTTCGTTATTTTTGTCAGATTTTTAGATAGGAACATTATTTAATCGTATCTGTGAACTAGCAACGTTTTAATTTCCAGAGTAACTATTATAAAATAACTATATAAACGCATGAGAGAAATCCAGTGCCGCCAGCATACCTCCATTTCTCTTATCCCTTGCCATATTCGCAATTGCGTCACTTTTCATTAGCGCAATTTTATATATTATTAAAATAATTTACGTCTAAAGCTGAATAATTTTATTGCTAAGATTTTTAGTAGCAATGGTTAAAATTTGTTACTTATAAATACACACACTATAAAAAAATATGCGTGCACAACATGAAAAAGGTTATGAATGTAAATAGATACTTCTGTTGCGTCAGTCATATGGTATATAATTAAATATCCAATCAACATTTTATATTCTTGCACGTAACCATTCACTTAGAAAAATAAAGATAATTTTCTAAAAAAACTCTGTATTACAAATTAATTATGTATTTTAGGTAGCTTTTTGGAAGTTATGAAATTAATGCTTGCTTATAATATATTAACTATAACATAATAAGTATGTATCTAAATATGAATGGAAAACTGTAATAAAAAAATCTTCCGTATAAAATAGTTATAACATTGTAGTTATCTGCTTAGTATAATGTTGCTAATATATTCAAAAGAAAACATTTTCTTCACTATATTACAAAATATTTTGGAAGCATTTTTTTGCCTACGTTGAATTGCTTTACAAAAAAATAATATGGTTAAAAAGGATGCGTACGGATCCTTATCAGATTTGGGTAAACTATAATTTAGGCACTGTTAGACCTTTGAGATTATACCACATAGTTGTATTTGGCACTCAATGGTAGTACACAAATACTGTTCCATATTCATATAAATTTTTATAAAAATGTCAATAACTTTCCAATAGACCAAACTCTTAGTGAGTTATTCGAATACAACATTCAAAATTCCCTTTAAAAAATGTTTTTAATGGGTTTCAATTATATGTGCTTTTAAAACGGAACCAACAACCTTAGTGTCGTTCAAAACCTTAGTATTAATTGTATAAATAAATTTTCATAACATATCTGGCACCTGAGACTAATTACGATAAAGAATACATTATTAAAATTTGAAATAGTGTTAAATAGTATTAAAATTTATGCATTTAAAGTTAATATAAAATGTGTATTTTACTACAAATAATTCAACTTCGAAAATATGAAATACAAACTGTTTGTAAGTTAAGATAATTAAAATTTGTAAGCAAACAGTTGAAAACATGAACGTGTATTAGTTATTATTGTATTCACTATAAATATTTAAAAATAATAAAAAGTACTTAGTTTAAAAAGAAAAATATATTTAGGATTGTTTTTTGAGATTATTTCAGTAATTTAGGTTTTTTCTAGATATTTTACTAAATTTAGAAAAATGTTAATGTGTTACCAAAAAGAATTTTAATAGTATCCTGAAACGCGATACCAAGTAGTAGAACATTGATAAACGCACATAATATTTATATTACCTCCAAACGTGAATTTATAAAGGCAAACATCCGTCCAATAGCACTTGCTCTCCGTACTAGAGTGTGTCCGCTGTAAGACGAACCTGCGTACACTGACATGAAGTCTGCCGTTCGTGTATACTGGTTTATTCTGTGCTACGTTACAAACTTGGTTCACCAGGAGAGCAATGAAACTAGAGTCAATTTTAGACAAGGGCAAATCAAGAATCTCATTTGACAAATTTGTCCCATTTTAAACTATGATGCAGGGGGAGAGGTAGAGAGTTTTACGAAATTTAACCTTTAGAGCCTCTCGCTTACTTATGTACGACCAGACAAAAATCGTATCTTTTTGTAAGGAACTGGCGGAAGGCGGAAGGCGGAAGAGGCGGAAGGTGTGTGATGCTTACACAATAATACTAAGAGTAGGTTTCTCTGTATGCTATTTATACATAACCTTTAATCTAGTTATTATTAAATATATGTCAACCAAGGTAATATTACATAAACACAATAAAGCTTACCTAACTCAATCAATTAATAAAGGTTAAATGTTCGCTCTTGATTATTAAAGTAGAAGTTGTTTGTAGTATTTTAGAATAAACACAAAAAGAAGTACCCCAAAGTAATATAAAAGTAACATTTCAACTGTGGTTCCTAGATGCAGTAGCCTGTAGCTGTAAAAGACAAGTCTGGCGCAGTGTTAAATGAGGCGGTGTCAGCAATTTGAAACGTGTAATTGTTGTTTATTTTGTGGATGGCGGATAAACGCTGCTAAAATGCTGTGTTTCCCTTTACACATTCTCTCTCTCTCTCTCTCTTTCTGCGTTACCACTTTACTTAAATAATCATTACGTTCTCCTAACAGTGCTCTGTACTCAACTAAAACGTACGTTGTATTCATCTAACCACCCACTTAGAGTGCGTAGAAACAATAACTTTTTTAGCTGCAAAGATTTAGGTTACCGTTATAGTTTTTATATGACTGTAATAAACATTACACGTTATCCGTCCCTAAAAAGTGTTATCACGTATGCCTAATTTTTATTTGGAAAAATCACAAATAATAAATGTGTTGTTCCTTTATACTATTTGGTTGTACCTTGCTCTAAAGCATGAAGTAAATAAAAAGCTCATAGCTCCATGCAAACATTGCATAAAGGTTGTCTGCCATCCTCAATTCAATGGGGTAATGTCTTCAAACATTGATAAGATCCATTGTGCTCCATGAGCGGCCCAATCAGTGCAAATGTTCCATTACCTTATTAATAAGTTATTGATACGCTTAATCCTCCCACAGGAACGATGTCATGCTTCCCCTGAATAAATTGTGTATAGTAATCACAGCAATTGACTTTTAAGAGAACAAAAAATGACATATGGTAGAACTACACCAACCAGGTTATGTAATTCGGCTTTGAAATTTTAACTAACATATTGTGTCCAAATCAAAAGCGGTCATACATGCCCAGAAGTATGAAAGCCCAATATAAATAGACATATTTGTCTCTAATGTCGAGACTATGTAAGTTCCCTTTAAGTTTCTTCGTCGTCGAATATTTTCGATCTCATTTGCCGAACATGACTCCAGATACTATTAGTAAAGGGTTATAAGTCTAATTATATACTCTTTATTTAGAAAACACAATTATCAATAAATAATAACTGGTATTCTATAACTGTTTATAAATGAGAATAGACTATTAAAATTTTGTTTGCATTGTAACATTAGTTTTCAAATTTTATCATAAAGAGACTACATATTTTGTTGCAAAATATGGAAGTGATTGTACCATTGCATGCCAGGACCCACTTCTGCATTTGAATGTTGTAAACACGAATAAGCAGTCTGAATGAGACTGGATTGTGCTTTGAATATGGTCTATTGAATCATTGAGTGTATTGTGTTGTCTGGCTTTGTATACGGATATGACCTCATATAGACTAAATGTTTAGGTTTATGACAGCGAACAGGAAACGTTTAGTAAATTGAAATAAGTTTAAAATGAGTTGGTTACATAAATGTGTACACATTTATTATTAATGATGTAAAACTATATATTAATGTATTATGTGTTATTTAAATGATTATGCGCTATAAAAAAAATAATGTCACTAAAATTTACATTTTAATTAGGATAATTTGTAGTCTACAACAGTAATCTTTATTTATGACCTTTCTGCAACATTATACTTATCTGTAAACTTATCTATCCATACTATGCTCTGTAAATCCAAAAATAAAATTATACCTTAACACATTCTTGGACATTTGCCATCATAAACCGTAAAAATTTTAATTCTAAATTTCACGGATTCAAAAATAACTTCCTCCTTCTGGGTCCAAACAATTATGATTGAAGGTAAAATAGAAAAAATACTAAATGTGTGGTGGTTAACTCAAATGAATCATGAATAACTACTGAAAAATGAGGATCCAAAGTAAACAGCATGTAACGTACCTTCATTGAATTACTAAACTACAAATATCTTAGGAAGGACCGTTTAATATAAAGAATAAATGAAGTCATCTATCGGATTAATATGCCATCGAAATGGAAGACTTAAATTGCCTACTTTAATCGCCTCTCTCCATATCATGAGGAAAACGGAAGGGGAGTTCGAGCCTTCCAATCAGTTAAAACTGATTTCTATGGATTCATTCAAAATTATAATTGGCTGAGGGAAGTAAGGTTACCATTGTGATTTCAAAAGATTTGTGTGCATTTAAAAACGAGTTTGCCCTTTTTCACTGCGTATCAGAGTATGTAGCGGCTTCGTGAGGGTCGCCAGGTTATTCAGGAAGAATGTTGAGAGAATTGAGAAACTTGAGCTTAAGAGATCAATTACGGGGCAAGAACGTTAGCTTGATCGTCGAGATTGGCATCTGTTCTACCTAGTGTCTAAGAAAACCTGTGTTAAGGATTTAGCCATCCGTGCCTTGTAGAGAGATCTGGTCAAACTACGTACCCACATGCAGTATTTAGGCCTGAAGATGCTCGGATTCCCTATAGTAGGTTTTGGTTTCGATGGTCTGGAAAGCAAGATTTTAGGATTAATGTTGAAAAAAGGTCTACAAAGACTCAGGAACTGACCATTTATATTTTCACTCCTTATAAAACAAAAGACCAAGAAGACTTGGGTGACTTGTTCCAAAAGGAAGTTATCGTGCCGTCCCCCTTGAAAGCTGATCATCCTGTTCTGTTTGCAGTTTTAAGACGAGGAAACAGAGGTTATATCTTTGTTAGTTGAGAGAGTGTTCCAGATAAGCAAATCAACCTCTGATGCAAAGTAACGTGACCGAATATTTGAGATCCCGACAGTAACGAAAGGTATAAGAAAAACGGGATTTGTCCACTTTTACTAATTTTTCAGTAGAAGATTTTTTAAATGTGAAACTTAATAATTCCTATATTTATTGAATTATAGGAGAGTTTTAAATTTGTTGTAGATGTGTAAACTTACAGATAATATAACTAAACATAACTAAAGAGCTGTTAACCCAATTAATTAATTATGGTAAATTTTTTTGATAAATGACTACAAAATTTACAGGGGAAGAATGAGCTTTGTCCACAGAAACAGGGAAAATCGAGCTACGTCCTTATCTTAAGGTAGTAGGTTAGAAAAGCAAATGAAACAAACCATTTTATTTAGACACAATATAAATTGTATTGTTAAAATAAAATAAAATAAGTAAATTCAGAAAGAAATACATGGTCATCTTAATATAATTTCACAGAGGAGTTGTCAATATTTTTTGTTTAATTTCTTCACAATTTTTTCCTCGTGGTTAGATTAGAATAGAAATCTTTGGCCAAGAAGTTTGTGCAAAACTCTGATAGATAATTGACTTCAGTATACTTGGCATCAGTAATTGGCAACATAGCTGTAATAGGATCACATCAAGAAACGCAGTCCGGTCTCAAATTATGCTTTGATCAACATCCAAAGTATTGAATGGCCTTGGATTTTGTCTAGAAGTCTCAACAACATCAATCCAGTCTTGTGGTACTTCTGTCCTTGATTTTGTTTTTATTACTGCCATGTTTCGGTCTGACTCCATATACCTGTGACCTCTAATAGGAAATGTTACTTGAATTTTTTCAAGTCGTTTTGCCACGTGGACTTCAAAGAAAAGGCATTTGAACAAGTTTGTAGTTCTTGTTCTGCCCTCCGCACGAGTCGCAGAATATAAACAGTTTCTTTGACTTCTTTGTCCAGTACTAAATTTATGAAGTTCTCTAAGAACGAAACAACTTCATTTTACCCCTTATTTCCCAATAGTCTCCGTGTGTAGCAATAAAATACAGAATTGCTGGTAGAATAATTCATGTATGGTCAAACATGTAAAAATCCAAGTTTTCTTCGATAATACGCATCGTTGGTCAAAAATATTCGGAAGATCCAAGTTTCTCTGAGAGTCCATATATACAAGCTGCAATTTTTTTATTATTTTCCCCTTTTCACGGCATATCTTCTTCCTAATGTTAAAATGTATCTGCCTTTTTCAAATGTAGTTTTTTCAAAGTTAGCATTTTTTTTAATCGCCTCCAGCTCTGGCCTTTTCTTCCCCATTTGGTAGGGTTTAAATTTTTACTGTAAGTTCATTGCACTTCACTGTGTGAACATCACAAGTAGAACAAGTGTCGGAGCGAGGATACCCGAAAGAAACATTGAATTTTTTATTGAAAATGTTCCTATAAGTCTCATATGACACATGATTCCTAATGTTGTTTGCAGCAAAGTATTCTTTATACATTAAATGCATTTTTATAATGGTTTAGATCTTCGGGGAGGTACAGTTTCTTTGACTTTGTATTGCTATAATGGCTTTATCTTGCCCTTAAAGGATTTTTATATGGTTACATACACAATTTATTTCTTCGGGGGAAAGCTTGTGAGCCCGGTCTTTATGAGAAACCTCTCTTGTCTCTAGGTGAAACGCCAATTTTTTTCAATAAACCAACTTCCCATTTTTTATTTATTGCTAAATTAATTACAATCACTAATAAAGACTACCAACAATCACAGCAGACAGAGCATAACCACAACTAACACAATGACAGCTGATTAATAGAAGTGGGGGACAAAGCACATTCTTCCCCTGTTTTTTTGGACAAATCCCGTCCTTCCCGTGAAACAGCAATTTTTTTTTCTTCTTGTAGCTAAGGGACAAAGCCCGTTCTACCCGTGTTGATTAATACACTTAAAAGATCAGATGTAAAGCTATAAGGATCCACCATAACCTCAAAAAAGAAAAAAAATGGACAAATCCCGTTTTACCCGTGGACTCTTCAGCAGCTATGACTAGCGTTTTTGGAGTGAGCGCTCCGTGCGTTGGGTCAGTTTCTTTATATGACCCGCACCACCCCTCATTACAATAGCGGTGGGTGGGCACTGTAACCCGTCACGACTTGTAGAGTAAGTTCTTGAATTTGAGTGTTTTTAAAGCGCCAATAAACTTTCAAAGGGCTGTAGCGAATCAGCGAGTCAATGGAGTTTTAAAGGAAACGTGTGAAGTGACTTAATTAGGGGTAATACTTGTGATCATGACACATGAAATTGTATTAGTAATTTTTGTATAGACTCGTCAGTAAATAGATAACAAAATATTGTTATTATTGGTATTGTATAGTGATGTACACTGTGTGTTTAAAATTTTTTTTTAGTTTTTAAAGCAAGCGTATTGTGAAGTTTGTAGATATTACATTTATTTATAAGATTAGTATATTTTTATTGAATACAATATTTACCGTGTGTTTTATTTAAGCAAAGTCGAAAAATTTTTACCGATAATGAAGGGCATATAATAGAAACGATAGACCACAATTAACCGTTTGTTTAAAAAGAACAACTACATGAATTTGAGAGGAAACATTTCAGACAACCAACTTAATTTCTGTTTCATGAGTTCAGTTATTATATTCTATTAAATATGATTCCTATAATACTGACTGCATATGCAGCAGATCTGGTTTTAATGTCTGGTAGTAGGGCCTAACAGTATTTTAATTATTACACTATTGGTTATTTTAAATTCAGTTACATATAAAATAGTAACACGGTTTTTGAAAAATGTCGTATATTTTTCTGTCGTAAAACATAATAAGCCCAACATAAATAAAGTACTTTAAGACATCCGTTCCTTCGATCGGTTAAATTATAAGTTTCTATTATTCAGTTGTTACTGATTTTAGAGCTCTTTCTAGCTCTTGCTACTAGTTTGTTCAAGCCTGTACACATATCCCTGTATACATCGTGTTATACTAACATCATAATACATTATACACATACCCATTCTACACAAATGTATGCTTAGATTCGGCTATGAATTTTCACCTTGAAAAGATGAATAAACTATGGATGCTCAAAAGATTATTGAAGGAAATCACTCTGTTGAGTTTATCACTAACTACGTTACAGCTTAGTAGATGTGTTCAATGTTACCGAAGTAGGTCTAAACATGAAAAATTATACAATCCAACCGGAGATATCGACTGGTGCTCTAGTTTTCTGCAGATTCTTGTATTTATAACCAAAATTATAATTGATTTCATCGCAACAAAAAAAAAATAAGGAAAGTATTTTCGTAAATACAGGAGTCTAAGCGGAGATTGATATCAACTTATGCAAATATAACATTTATTATATTATTATTATATACACACACGCGCGAGCGCGCGCGCGCGCACACACACACACACACACACACACACACACACACACACACACACACACAGACAGACATACATACATACATACACATATATATGATATATATTGTATTTAGCTATGGAATGGAAGCGTTTTATTCAATATGAATATTGAGTTCAAAATTTATGATTTTCGTAATATTGTAAGTAGTTTTATATTTTAATTACTTTTAGAGTTATAATTGTGTTTATATATTGAGTAAAGTATTTCGCTAAAAATATAAATAAGTTTGTAATTTTATATTACATGTTATTAGTTTAACACAATACATCCGTTTCTGCAAAACTATTCGCAATAATTCCTACAGCACGTGTTACTGACTATTATTGTTTAAATCTTGACATAAGCAGAGTACTAGGAACCCAACAACAAAACAATCTACAGACGACATAGTCAGCTTGGATCAATTACAAACAGATTGTCTGAGATTCCCAGTATATTTTTAGCTTTTATTAATTCCCTTTTAGCTACCATATGGTAACATAAGTACTACATCCTGTAGTGAACTGGCTGTTTTGGACGACTATGACATTGGGGAGCAATTAAAATCTGTTAGTTGTGATGCCACACAGCTACATGTAAGACAGCACCAACAGCAACACGAGAACTGGCATTTCAAGTATATCTCTAGGTAACACAGCTTTAGCAAACTCAGAGGATTTTCTGAAGTTTCAAATTAGATCTTGTGCAGAAGTTATTGATACATCTTATTTAACGACGGAAACTACATCTAACCGCATAGGTGCGTGATCAGCATGTGATTAATGGTCGATACATTTTTATAATATTAATTTGCTTTGCATTTTGAGAAACTAAATTTCATAACATACGTAAGGTAATATTATGAACATGACTGGGTGTTGTATAGAGACTTCGATCTTCTTTTAGCAATGGTTCAGTAAAAATGAAACTCAATTTTTGTATATGTTGTTACTTAATGTCTGTAATTAATTACTTACAATACTTTATCATCAAGAAAATATTACAACATAGTAGCCTGCTAGAACTCTGAACCTGTTTCATTAAAAGTAAAGGTAAGAGATTATAGCTTACAAAAAATTTGTTAGCTGGACAGAAAATTACTTCACGAAAATCGATTTGTACAAAAGAGTAAAATGGAAAACCTTATGACTGAAACCGATAGAGAGAGAGGAGGGGAGGGGTCGATGCATAAATTCAAAAGCTTTTACAAAAAAACATTGGTTCATCACTTCGCTGTCGGATACTAACATTCTAGGCTAAACCTTGTATAATGATGATCAATATTATAGTAATGCAGAGGTATATCAATCAATTACTATGGAGAAAGTAAAAGCCTCAAAAATATATTAATCTTGTGAGGAGGATTGGTTATTTTACTCTTTATAAATGAATGTGAATAAAGAATAAATCGGATTCATAAGGGCGGAGAAAGCTTGAAAGGGTGATTCATTAGTTTATTAATTCTAAATGAGTGTGAATAAAGATAAACGGATTCATAAGGCGAGACGAGCCAAACCAGTCTGCATAAACATGGTTTAATCTCTTCTTTTAACGCTTAGACGGGCTATTCAGGGCTTACGTAGCTCAAATACATTCGCCTATCCTGCAAAATATGTAGGTTTCCTACAAAAACTATGAGGTTTTGTTGGAACCGGCATAAATCTTTCATAGGAATTAACGTGAATAAATTACAGGTAAATCCTGTTATTCCCCAGCATCAACTAGAGGGTAGGATATAAAACGATCTGGTTAATACAAATTAGATCATAATGGTATTCAGGACATTGAAGAGGCTTTTGATGAAAAGGTATTCAAGCGAATTTAAAACAGCTATACAGCAATGCATAACAAGATGAAAATTCTTTCAACGTTAAAATATGACACTGTAATAATAGTTTGCTCTCAGAATGTAATCATACTAAATATTAGTCACGTCTTTCTTGTGTGAAAAGAGTCATTCGTGTCATACTCCAACCTCGAAGAATAAATCCACTTGGCTGATATATTTTGAATTTACTAACTTAAATATTGAACAAACATAAGCTGACTTTTCAAACTAGCCTGTGGTGGAGGTATAGATAACTTTAAGCCATTAATTCTGAAATTAGTATTACATAAATCATTGTTTAAAACTGTACAATCCTGATCGTTATCGCTTTTAAACGAGTATCCTCGTAAGTAAACGAAGCTCGTTAAAAAATCTAATTTCATTTGCAATCAACAATTAAATGTTCATGTTTTATAAACGAGCAAAGTTTATTTATTACCCATAGCTCGTGAGATATTGAAAACCTATTATACTTATATGGAGGATTTTGGTTGTTAAACCTTGTATTTTATACATTATACATACAACAATAGAAGATGGAACAACATATGAAAGTGTCATAAGTACGATACCAGTAAAGGTTCAATAGCCTTCCGACAGTAGCAGATCAGTGTTTGCAAGAACTAACTAATTGCCTCGATATAGTTGAAAAGCTGAAGTAAATCTGGTGACCTAATTTGGTTGGAGAATTACAGAATGGTCTTTATAAACTTATTAAGCACAACAAAGTCTATTGAATCACAGCAACCATTTGAGCGCCGCTTTTATTATGTAATTACTGCCCCATACAGAAAATAAAATTAGTGCCAGAAAAAACATTATTTATATATTATAAATGAATGTTTTAATACTTGCGTACACTATTTTTTAGAGTAGAGAGGCGTTAGGGAATAAATATTCAAGCAAATAGAAGATATAAATCTTAATGGAAGTACTTTATCAGGCATACAAAATTTAATTTGTACTTGATAAAATATGTAACCGAAACCAATGAATATCTGATGCTCATAAAACTAGTTTTAAAATCTCACTACCTCTGTTGTTAACTTTGTCCAAAAAATGTTCCAATCCCGTTTTCTCATTGCTAAGCTTGCATATAACCGTCAGAAAAATGTAAGCTTGACCACATTTCTATGTTCACTAGATAATTATAGAAGATTTACCTAAAGATTAATCTGGCGTTAACGTTATTGTTAAAGGTTAGCTGAAATGGAAACACTCGGTGAATATAAAACGGTCACCAATATACACTGTTGCAGAACCACTATTAACTATATAGTCTATCTTGTTAAATACGAGTCTATTTAACACTAACAGAGTCATTAGTTATTAACATAATTTCATAGGTCACGATGACGAGTACTACCACTATTTCTGTCACTTAATAAGTTAAGCTCTGGAGCTCCCTTGTGTTGTTGTTAGGGATCTTTGCGATGTTATTTTCGGGGCAAGCGAAAATATTCGCAACTTGCCCGATAGCCAGTCGAGCTGGGTTAGAAATTTCGAGGGTTCGAGAATTTAATATAACTAGTATTTATTGTTAGGAGTCGAATCAGAGGGCCCTGCGGAAGAAATTGATACTTCCAAAATAATGTTGGGCTTACTTCATCACGTCAACTCCAACAAAATTTTGAAAAAGTAACAAAATAAAAATAAACTTGTTCAGAAAAATAAAAATTTCTTGTTTTAGGAAAGTTATTGTTTAAGCGAGATCGATTTTCAAAAACAAACTGTAATCCTAGTATTTTCAAAATTACACCAGTATACTGTATTGTTTATTAATACGTCGGTCAGTGAGTAATTGCTAGTAGGCTGAGTAGTCTCTACTTGTAACTTGGTCGGGGAGTCGTATACAGTAATTATTGTAAGAGCCCGGTGTTGGAATAATTAAGCGGTTAAATAATGATGGTTAGTAGAAGCAAAATACAAAATCAAAGCAAAATATAAATAGCAATGGCAAACAAAAGCAATATTCAAGTAACACCAATAGCAAATATACAATCTTATAAATTAAAGATTTAGCCATGCACCAATATCACAGTGCAACTACTATATACATAAAGCAAGCACTAACCATTAACAAAAAATATTTCTACGGGATGCAAAAGCTAGATGAATTTAAATAAGAAAGAAAAATATTTCCGAGTAGATTAGAGATTCGCCATGAAGTGTGATAATAATCAGGCAACAGAATGATGGTCGAGAAAACTTTATACCTAATATAAAAATTTACATCGATTGAACATAAGATTTAGTTTATAAGGAAGGGGTGGGTGGGAAGAAAGTATTTGTAAAAGGAAGTCGAGGGTATTGGATGCCAGTACAATCGCCGGAAAGAAAGCAGTGGTAAGGCGAGTCCCGACTGTTATATTTTTTCCGGGTAGGAGATAATCGGTAGGAAAGTTCGTAAAGGAAACTCGGGATGAGGTGTCAGATCGATCGCCAGGAAAAGAAATGCGAGACCTGAAAAACTTAGAAAGGAAAAATTCTATCGCAGTATTTAAAATTTAGTCGAAATTACAAAAAAATATAATCTGATTAATAGGAATTCAAAATATAAGTTAAATTGAAGAAAAGAATAACTTTAGTAATTCTAGTTGAAAAAGTAATTAAAGTTTCAGTAAATTGAGAAAGTCAAATATATTCTATTTAAATTTAATGATACCCTTAAATATCAAATAAATTATTAAGAGTATATTTAAAATCAAACAATTATCTTATCAAAATAAATCAATAACCATCAAACATTAATAATATATTTCAGATCGATTAATTTTCATAAATGACAAATAAAATATTAAATTCTGTTTCACATAAAAATTTGGAAGAATTGTTGATGGCGGAGATAAACACTTTAGTAAGGAACAGGGTCGTTGTTCCTTACCTGGTGCTGGATATCGGCGGCGGGCGTAGAGTCGCGATGTACAGTCGTTCAGCGAGCGGGTTCGTGGGAAGGGGTCGAAGTCGTCGCGGTGAGCAGCGATCGTCGGCGGTGTGTCGCGGTTACTGACTGTCTCTCTTGTGACTTCAATCGGCCGTCATTATATAGGTTCGCGCGATCGCGGGGGTGGGGGAAGCCTTCTCCTCTCGCCGTGATCGGAGGGGAAGCGGCGATATCCGTGCGGGCACGGACCTGCCAGATAGCGTCTGACTCATCGTCAGTAAAATAATTATTTCGCTCCTTTTTATGATAATTATAAAACTCAAGTCGTTATTCGTAATTGTAAAAAAATTGTCTGTTCTAATTTTACTATTTTACTAAGGAATATTTTAGATTTAAATTTAATTTTGTATGTTAAAAAAAAGCAACATGTTACACCGCATCTGTACTTCGGGAAACAAAAAAAGAAGAAAAAAAAGTTAAATGTGGTATTTGTATATAGATAAACAAAAAAGGTTACCGTAGTTTAATCTCCTCTTGTATCCGTTTTGAAAGTTTCTGAAATGAAATGAAACAAACTAAATACTCTTTTCGTACGAAATTAATTTTTTAATCAACGAATAAAATAAAATTATAACATATTCTGGTAAGAAAATATAACTAAAAACAAATAGCAGTCTGCATAAACAAAAAAAATTATTTAAAAAAACTAAAATTTACACTAAAATACATTACGGGCACAGTCTTTCACAATACATATAATTACTAGAAAACAAAATCAAATATCGCTTTACTAATAAAAATAAACAAAAATCGAACTCGAAAATATAAAATCTCTAAGGGAAGGCTATTAGACAAGCCGGGTATAGGGGAGTGGCAGTCTTACAAGGAATAATTTGGGATAGAAAGGTGATTTTTTGTGGGAATACTAGTAATTCTTGGCACCAAAATATTTCACTTTCATGTGTTTCGCGAGCCTTACATCCGCAGAAATCGCTTTGGGATTTTTTTATCCTAGCGCCCCGTGGAAATATGATAGTCTTCTTCCTCTCTCTCTTCCGCTTCAGGCGTGGACGAGGTTCGGGACCGTGTGATGCATCGTTCGAGGATGTCGAGGGGTTTGGACAGGAAGTAGTAGGAGGGAGGTTTTGACGTGGAAGTGGTGGGAGTAGAGTTTGAAAGAGGATGGGGTTGGATCAATTCCAGAGGTCGCTGAGTGGCCGGATACTTGGGAGCTCGACTGGTTCTCCCCTAGTTGGTCCCTTAAGCCAGACCTCGTCCGCGATGAGGGATAGGCAAGAGGAGGGGCAAGATGAACATTCGATCGGGTCGTTGGGAGCTGGATTCGGGATTTCGTCGGGATAGAAGGTCGGAGATTTCGAAATCGGATCAATATTCGATAGAGTTTCGGTCGGTGTGTTGGTAGTCGCTACAGGAGAGTCGGGAACGAGATGAGGAGGATCAGCGGACGAGGCACGGAGTTCCTGTTGTAGCTCCTCCACAAGATGTCTAACCAGTTTCTCGTCGTCGAAAATTAGTAGACTGAGATTCCGGTCGTCGACGGAGATACCGGATGTCGTGTTGGCGGGGACTTCCTCGGTGTACTCGTCGCAAGCCTCGTTGAGTTCCGCCATAAAGGCGTCATACTCCAGCTCCAAACCTGGAGGGCACTTCCGTACGGTGACGACGTGTGTCGTCTTCCACGCCGCACTCTAGGAGATTCCAAGCCTCGGCGTTGAGAAAATTGGGATCGAGGAGTTCCTGACATTCGGCAAGGTGTCCGTCGAATGCACCCAACCGGCTCGTTCTCAACGCTTCCTCCATGTGGACTCGCCACACTAGTGTGTTGAGTTGTCTTGTTTCAATTGTTTGCCCCTCTGGAGAGTCGCTCCGCGAACCACGTGAGAAAACACCCCACAGTCTCACGTTGTTTTGCTGCCTAGGGCAAGTGCGAGACGTGTCGTGAAGGAGCCATGCTTGTGGGGGACCACTCTAAAACGTGAGATTGGGCGTATCTCCCTAGGTCGTGGAGTACTCTTTCCATCGCGGGTATGTGAGTGCCACCCAACGAATCGAAAGTCGATATCAGTTTGGCGTGGGGGGTGGACAGCTATAAGGACCTAATGTCCGATAACGGTCGGAATGTGTAGGGGAATTAATTTTATTTCGGAGTCGAACGGGTTGACTTTCTTAAACCTCCTAGCTGCCCTAATAAAAAAACCATCCTCGAGGTCCTTCATATAAAAAGTATCTAGGGCTAGGACGGTCAACAACCCATGCACGCCCTCTTGGTTTCGTCTCTCAATGAGGCGGAGATACCCCTCGATGACAGTGTCATTGAGCCTTCCACCGGGCTTCAGACACTTCATCAGAACTTCTGCCACCAGAATAGTGGGTCTCATCTTCAAATCTGTTAAAACAAAAGCATCGTGCAGCCAAGCAGTCATGCAGGAAAATAGGTTAGTGGGAGGGAAACTGTGGGCACACTACGGGGCAACACAAGGATCTAGTGAGCCTCCAAGGAAGAGTATGTCTTCAGATCCTTCGTATTGGCTCGGCCTACGTCTTTTCCTTGGAGATCTTGAAGTTCGAATATATTCCATTCTATTTTTCTATGTAGGATGTATGGTCCTTCAAACTTTGGTGCCAATTTTCCTGCTATATTCTCAGCAGCTGAGGAAAGTGTATGGCTGCGCCTCAAAACTTGTTGGCCTATTACAAAACTGTTACCTCTTCTTCTGAGATTATAGTAATGAGCTTGGCGAGTGTGTGCTTTTTCCATGTTTAGCTTACAATTTTCCTTAATTTTAGCATAAAGTTCATTCGAGATTCATGTATATCGATTTCGCTGGGTTTAACAGCACCTTGAGTGGCATTCTCTAATACCTGACCGTAGATACAGTTTGGAGTTTTAAGTTCTCTGCCAAAATTGAGCATGGCCGGAGTAAATTTTGTTGATTCGCTACAACATGTATTTAACGCAAATCTAAATTCATTTAAATGTTGATCCCAACTACGATGATCATTTCGCACGTACTGAGAAATCATAGTTTTCAATACACGGTTTCGTTCGCTCTGTTGGATTACTCTGCGGAATATAAGGTGCGGTTGTTTTGTGAATTATTCCCCAATCACTTGTAAGTTTTTGGAAGATTTTCGAGAAGTACTGCGTTCCGTTATCTGTCAGTACTACTTCTGGAGCACCATATCGCATCAATATAAGGTCTTCGAACTTTTCTGCCACCTTCTTAGCAGTTGCTGATGGTAATGCTACAATTTCTACCCATTTAGTAAAGGTATCTTGGAACACCAGGATACATCTGTTTCCTTTACGAGATCGAGGTAAGGGTCCCATCAGATCGCTGGTTACTGTGAAATGCATTGGGAGCGTCTGAAATGCATTTTCCCACCGGTTTACATTGTTCCACCTTGTATCTCTGGCAAGTGTCGCAATTTTTTACATATTTATATTTTTTAACTGAATCATCATATCCATTGTTTTTATGCTTGAATATACTGCCTTTAAGATACTTGTTTTTATTAAAAGTCCTAAAAAATTTTTTTTATGAGAAAGCCAAAACTATAAGCCTACAAATGTATATAAATTAAAGCTACGAAACGCAAACGATTTATTAGTACCAAAACCTTTTAATACCTTTTTTACAAAGACATTTTTCTATATAGCACCAAGAATATTCAATCTGTTACCACAAACAATCAGAAATGAAAAATTCGTTAAATGTATTTTTAAAACATCTTAAAAAAATGGCTTCTATCATTTGTAGATATTGAACCAATATTATTTAAGTTTGATACTTAAATGGTTAAGTAATAAAAGTTTTATTTGTTTATCCTCCTCATCTAGTTTTATGAAAAATTTATTTATTTATGCAAAGACAAACATTTGTTTATGCTTACTCTCCTTAGTTAATATTAATTTTGTAATTGTATTTTTTGACTCGTGTAATTGTATATATAGGCTCTTATAAATTATTTGAAATTATTTATAGTATTTCTAGCTAAGCGGAAAGTAATTATGATTTCAATTGGTGATTTTAAACTTGTATAATATATTGGATGTTTATTGTATTTGCTTGAGTTGCTGCTATATTTTTTTCAGTTAATTGAAAGTGTGTTAAAATTCTCCAATCAGGCATGCCTGGGAGATTATATCTTTATTTCTCAGCTTTACCCTATTGTGTGCATGTTGTATTCATATGGTATAAGAATTATATTGTATTGCATGTAATTTTGAAGAAAATAAAGATTATTATTGTTATTATTATTATTTTCGAATATCGTTTCTCCATCCAGGCCAAATAGTATCTGGCACTGATTTTCTGAATCGTTTTGTTTACACCTAAATGGCCAGCTGTTGCGCTGTCATGATTTTCTTTCAGTACATCGGATTTTAGAGAATCTGGTACGCAAAGTTTCCAATTTGCTTTTGGGTCGGTAGATGATTTATCGATTTTTCGGTATAGTTTATTTCCTCGAATGGTGTAATCTGCATATTTACTCAGACTTGCAGATACCTTCCGAAGCATTTTCGAGTGCCAATCGGGTATAAGGTCGTCTGAAGCTTTTTCTAGCCTTGGTTCCTTGGTTTTGAGTGGTAGTTGCCTCCGAGAGTTATTCGAACTGTCGTTGGCGGTGCTACAACCAATGGTTGAACCGACTACAGGATCACAGCTTGACGTGTCGATCGGATACCGGGAGAGTGCGTCTGCTACTCGGTTCAGGACTCCCTTGCGGTATTGGACTTCGAAGTCATGTTGCTGTAGTTCCAGCATCCAGCGAGCAAGTCTTCCAGATGGTTTTCTCCAAACTCATCAACCACTTTAAAGCTTGATGGTCAGTTATCGCAATAAACTTGTACCCTTCGAGGTACGGACGAAATTTTTGAACGGCCCATACCAGAGCTAGGCATTCTTTCTCGGTTACGGAAAATTTCTTTTCATTCTCGTGTAAAAGTCGACTCGCATATGCAATAACCTTCTCCCGCTTGCCAATAGTTTGAGTAAGCGAAGCCACTAAACCTTCATTGGAGGCATCCACGTGGACCACAAAAGTTTCCTTGAAGTCAGGGCAGGCTAAGACCGGTGCGGGTAGAAAGTTTTGCTTTAAGGGAATTAAATGCTCGTTCTTGAGAATCCGTCCATTCTCATCTATTCCCCTTTCTTAAGAGTTTCATCAATGGCTTAGATATGTTTGCAAAGTTTTCGATAAATCGTCTGTACCAAGACGCAAGTCCCAAGAAACTCCGTACTTGTTTTACAGTTTTAGATGTTGGAACATCCACAATTGATTTAACCTTTTCTGGATCCGTCTGGATTCCTCTCTCGTTTATTACGTGGCCAAGGTATTTCAACTCCTTTTTACAAAAGTTACATATTTCCATATTTGGTAATAATCCTGCCATTTCTAAGGCGTTCGTACACTTCTTTGAGAATTTTTAAAATATGTTCTTCGAAAGTTCGGGATACCAGCACCAAATCGTCTAAATAGGCAAAAGCGTAGGGCTCAAACTCAGGTCCTATCACTTGGTCTAGCAATCTCTGAAAGGTAGCCGGAGCAGAGTGTAAGCCAAATTGCATGACCTTGAAATGGAATAACCCTCTGCCGGGAACGGTGAAAGCCGTAATTGGTCTACTGGTAACTTCAAGAGGTACCTGCCAATAGCCATCTTTTAAGTCGATCGTGGATATATAGCAAGCATTTCTCAGTTTGTCGAGAATCGCGCTTATTTGGGGAAGGGGATATGCATCCTTCTCACTGACCGCATTAACTCGCCTTAAGTCGATGCAACACCTTACTTTCCCATTTGATTTCTTAACCAGCACCAGTTGAGAGCTCCAAGGACTAGATGATGGGTTCAATGATGCCGGACTCCAGCATCTTGTCAACTTCTTTGTTAATGATCGCCTGCATTGCCGGGTTGCGATAATAATACCTCTGTTTTATGGGTTCATCAGTTTTAAGGCGAATTTTATGTTCCACTAATGTCGTGCGACTAATAAAACCATCGAACAAATTTAACTGATAATCAAGGAATTCTTTCAGTTTTTTACTTTCTCCTTCTGTTAGTGTCATAACGGCATCAGTATGAATAGTCTTTGAATTATCGCATCTAGTCACTGTTTCTGCAGTACCTTCATGAAGAGTGATATCGATCAGTTTTAAAGGCGTTATAACGTCCATACCCAAAATCATCGGAGTAGTTAATCCTGGTAGAAACAGGGCGCGTACCTTAGTTCTAATATCGGCTATTTCACAGTTAAATTCGAAGGCCTGAGATATCTGGCTATTTGAGCTATCGGCCATATTAACATTAACATTTACGTTCTTAGGCCTAACGCCTAACTGTAATAGATGATGAGCTACTCTTTCCCCTATAATAGTCATCATCTTTCCCGTGTCAAGCAGTGCACAAAAGGTAGTTTCTTGAATCTTCATGGATACAAATGGTCTAGGATCGTTCGATTTAACTTCTGCACAGCTGCTTTTGTTAAATTCTTATATTTGGTTGAGCCACTTGGGCCATTCGATTGAGGTGATTTGTTGCCCCAGAGTCCCGGGACACCTCTGACGCTCCGGGCTCCGGAAATGTTTCCCTGCCTGCAAGGATACTGGACGGTTCGGATTCCTACTTTTTTACAGTTAAAACAGCGAATGGTTTTAGGGAGAGGACACTGGTGGTATTTATGCCCTTTAGTTTCGCAATTCCAACAAGTAGGAATTGTAGTCGTTGTATCTGTAGTAAGATGCCTTGGCTGAGTAGTGTTAGTCGGGACAGTTGTAGAGGGCTCGAACCTTCGCTTATCGGGAAAAGATTTGGGTTTATCGTGATACCGTTTCTGGCTTATCTATCATCTGTACTGGGTATGACTTAAAAAACTCTACGTTTTGTGTCGTATGCTGTCTCAGGTACCATGGATTGAGCCGGATTTGGAGGAGGTCGGTAACCATTCTTCTCTCGCAAATAACTTTCATAACCTTCGGCAAGATGAATTAATTCACTAATCGAGTGAAAACTTTCCCTTCTGATAGTTAATTTGTATTCAGGTCTCATGTTTGAACATAATCGGTTTAGTTTTTGGTTTACAGAGAAGCCACCACGTCGTTCGAATTAGAGTCGTAAGGGCTACAATAAATTTTCGCATTGGCTCACTCTCGCCCTGAGTTCTTCGAGTTATTTCCTCATCCAAGTTACGTCGGTAATCTGGAGGAAGATACTGCTCTTCGAAGCTGATTATAAAGTCGTCATAGTTTGTCCAAAATGACTTATTATTTCGGTACCAGAAAAGAGCGTTTCCCTTAAAAAGTTCCGGTAATGCTTTTAGTAGCCGATCGGGAGGTATTTCATAAGATTCGGCAAGTTTCATTGAGACGCTCAATGAAAGAGACTGGGTCTCCATCCCCATCGAATCTCAAATTCCATTTCCGAACTTGATTGCAGATATGAGAGATATCCGGATGTCTAAGTTTAGATGTAGGCCTGCTGGCCATGTTAGCGTCACTGTCCAATCCAAAATTCGGGTCACAAGGCTCATCACCTGTGAGGGATCTTGCTGTCGGCATTCTCAACGGGTGAGGTGTTGTTATGTCTGGTGTGTTTGTTTGGGCTATGGAATTTACAGATTTTTCGTGCATTAAAAGGGCTAATCGTTCCTGTACTAGTCTAAAACTAGCTGTAGGAGGGAGGTTTAACATTTCTCGAATGCTAACTTCCTCATGTTGTATATGACCATCAACATGAGACGCACTAATCGGTCCTAATGCTGAAGAAACTACATTGGTCGTGAGGTTTTGTCCGTATGACAATAATTCTGTTCTTGGTGGAAGAGGTTCAGGAGGTGATTTTCCAGACCTAAGAAAAGTTACAAGTCGCTTTCGTAGTTCAGCCACATTACCATCCGGATTCAGATTGAATTTTCTCAACTCTTCCTGAAGGTCGTTCCTTTGTAGTTTATAAATTCAGCCAACACGAGGATCATTCTCCGAAGGGGAAGGAAGTATAATTTGGGGGTTGGGAATAGTTGTAGGGGGAATCGGTAGGCCCATTGTAGTAGCAGTAGTACTAGCAGTAGTGGTGGTGGTAATAGTAGCAGTAGGCGTAGATAGTAATCGGTGCGACTGATGTTACGACTGTAGGGGGACAAATTTTTGGTAATGTACCAGCAGAAGCCTGTGGTGTCGTAACCGAGTTGAAGTCGTAGTAGTCGTAGTTGTTTTTCGTTTGTTTGCGTCCCCTTGTCCATCATTTCCGTTTACGTACATAAAGAATAAAATTTGATAAGGGCGGAAAAAGAGGTTCAATAAGTACATCATTATTGTACGTGTAAAATTTTCTTAAACAAAAAGTTATTGGAAAACTATAACAATTTTTAGTCGTAAATGGTAAAGTATATTCACAAAAAAGTGTAAAGTAAATCGTAAAGTTCGTAAATTAACGTATATTACCCCAGTCCCAGTTGTTCGGGCGCCACTTTGCGATGTTATTTTCGGGGCAAGCGAAAATATTCGCAACTTGCCCGATAGCCAGTCGAGCTGGGTTAGAAATTTCGAGGGTTCGAGAATTTAATATAACTATTATTTATTGTTAGGAGTCCGAATCAGAGGGCCCTGCGGAAGAAATTGATACTTCCAAAATAATGTTGGGCTTACTTCATCACGTCAACTCCAATAAAATTTTTGAAGACGTAACAAAATAAAAAAATAAACTTGTTCAGAAAAATAAAAATTTCTTGTTTTAGGAAAGTTATTGTTTAAGCGAGATCGATTTTCAAAAACAAACTGTAATCCTAGTATTTTCAAAATTACACCAGTATACTGTATTGTTTATTAATACGTCGGTCAGTGAGTAATTGCTAGTAGGCTGAGTAGTCTCTACTTGTAACTTGGTCGGGGAGTCGTATACAGTAATTATTGTAAGAGCCCGGTGTTGGAATAATTAAGCGGTTAAATAATGATGGTTAGTAGAAGCAAAATACAAAATCAAAGCAAAATATAAATAGCAATGGCAAACAAAAGCAATATTCAAGTAACACCAATAGCAAATATACAATCTTATAAATTAAAGATTTAGCCATGCACCAATATCACAGTGCAACTACTATATACATAAAGCAAGCACTAACCATTAACAAAAAATATTTCTACGGGATGCAAAAGCTAGATGAATTCATAATATAAAAATATTACTAAGCTGTATTTATTCTGTAGGCAAGTGGTATAGCTCCAAAATAAAATATCAAGTTTACTTTCTCCAAGGCATATAATTTTGGGAAAATAAAAAAAAGAAAGTAATCACTTATATAACACACCATGCAGAATTACCCTACCATATGCAAGCTAAGATAAAGGTAAATGATTTAAACTATGCAATAAAGGCTACTAAGCTAAATTACTATAAATATTAGGGCTCTATGAATATCAAAGAAAAAATTGAACACATCACCCTATCTGCACAGTTCACCAGAAAAATAAACTAAAATATCGTTAAATAAATATTTTTGATGGAGGTTATCGGGGTGAGGGTGTCAGGGACGTTCGCAAAAATAAAAAGACAGGGTTGCGAGTCCCGAAATAGATAAAGGAGAAAAATAAAGATAATCACTTACAAAGATATAAATAATTCATAAAATGAAAATTAGATTGAACTTCAATAAGAAAGAAAAATATTTCCGAGTAGATTAGAGATTCGCCATGAAATGTGATATAATAATCAGGCAACAGAATGATGGTCGAGAAAACTTTATACCTAATATAAAAATTTACATCGATTGAACATAAGATTTAGTTTATAAGGAAGGGGTGGGTGGGAAGAAAGTATTTGTAAAAGGAAGTCGAGGGTATTGGATGCCAGTACAATCGCCGGAAAGAAAGCAGTGGTAAGGCGAGTCCCGACTGTTATATTTTTTCCGGGTAGGAGATAATCGGTAGGAAAGTTCGTAAAGGAAACTCGGGATGAGGTGTCAGATCGATCGCCAGGAAAAGAAATGCGAGACCTGAAAAATTTAGAAAGGAAAAATTTTATCGCAGTATTTAAAATTTAGTCGAAATTACAAAAAAAATATAATCTGATTAATTGAAATTCTAAATATAAGTTAAATTGAAGAAAAGAATAACTTTAGTAATTCTAGTTGAAAAAGTAATTAAAGTTTCAGTAAATTGAGAAAGTCAAATATATTCTATTTAAATTTAATGATACCCTTAAATATCAAATAAATTATTAAGAGTATATTTAAAATCAAACAATTATCTTATCAAAATAAATCAATAATCATCAAACATTAATAATATATTTCAGATCGATTAAGTTTCATAAATGACAAATAAAATATTAAAATTCTGTTTCACATAAAAAAAATTTGGAAGAATTGTTGATGGCGGAGATAAACACTTTAGTAAGGAACAGGGTCGTTGTTCCTTACCTGGTGCTGGATATCGGCGGCGGGCGTAGAGTCGCGATGTACAGTCGTTCAGCGAGCGTGGTCGAGGGAAGGGGTCGAAGTCGTCTTGGTGAGCAGCGGTCGTCGGCGGTGTCGCGGTTACTGACTGTCTCTCTTGTGTCTTCAATCGGCCGTCATTATATAGGTTCGCGCGATCGCGTGGGTGGGGGAAGCCTTCTCCTCTCGCCGTGATCGGAGGGGAAGCGGCGATATCCGTGCGGGCACGGACCTGCCAGATAGCGTCTGACTCATCGTCAGTAAAATAATTATTTCGCTCCTTTTTATGATAATTATAAAACTCAAGTCGTTATTCGTAATTAATAAATAAAATTCGTAATAAAAATGTCTGTTCTAGTTTTACTATTTTACTAATGAATATTTTAGATTTAAATTTAATTTTGTATGTTAAAAAAAGTAACATTTTACAATCTTTTCAGTCAAAGTTCTTCTCTGTACCGGGAGTTTGGCCCTTTTATCTGTAAGATTGACACATTTTATCATAACGCTATCATTAAAAATACCCTTTAAATATTTGAAAAACTTGAAAAATTCACTTTCCATCGCCATTATAATGATTGTTTCAGTTGACATGCAAGTGGGGACGATATTTAATTCTCACATTTTCTCTGATGCGTTCAGAATGCCTGTGTACTTGTGCCCTTGTCTATGCAGTTATGAGGTTTCCCCACGCTGACCGATTTATTACAGGTGACTTTGTTGAGCTTTAAAGAATATTCATATTTTGGCCTCATGGATAACCAAGATAGCAACAATAAAAATGCCGAATAAATAAATTCCTAAAAATCGCAGTATAGACTTATAATATAACTCAACACCCATACGGGCTTTACCCATTACGACACCTATTATTAGCACATGTAGCCTAACTAACCGCACACACACGCACACACACAGCGCCATTTATGGCGTCGTATTTTTATCCTTGTATTATTTAAAAAAACTGGTATGAAACCTAATATAATGAATAAAAATGTGATCGCACCATATGCAAGATATCTTGAGATATATTTCATCTATAGACTCGAACTCTTACATGTGACCTTGAAATTTGACAAAAATATGTTTTATAACCGTTTCATGTCTAACGACGGAATTTCGCTAGGCCACATCGATACCCATTTCTCAGTAAGCGGACATAATTTATTTTTTGTTTGCCGGGATGTATAAAAATTTCTTTTCCGTATTATTGTCTGTTGTTCTATCTGACAACAGTTAAATTAACTATAGACCTGAAATGTTCCATTGCAGCTTTTTACACGGCACGTAAAGTTTTAATATATAATAATAAAACATTTAAAAATTAGTTAATTTAAGGAGTATTTTATTATTTAAAATGATTTTTTTATGAATTAGTTAAAAATACCTTATTAGACAAAAATACGGCAATCTCTTTCATAAATACAGCAAAGTAAAGCGATGATGAAAATTCCGGATTTAATGGGCATTCATATAATATTTTAAATACTTTTTAATATGATAAAAGAGTAAATATAAACACTTAATTTAAAACACATACATGGATTAATGGATTTTGTGATTACACCCTAATTGGAACTCATTAAAAGTTATTAAACTTAGTAATTAAGTATATAAAAATTTAATATAACTCATCTCAGATATAAGTTTAATAAGATAATAATTTTAGATAGTAAGTGAGTAATATTTTACTACGAAGTTTTTGGGATGAGAATAATATGGATTTATTGTTTATTTTAAAATACTTTACCACAAAGAATTTGAAGTACTATAACATTTTCTGATTTCTTTCTTGATACATATTAAATAAACCAAGATTATGCTAATGGAGTAGTGTAGCGGGTATACGGTTATCAAAAGACAACCGGATTAAGCAACGTCGGGCGTACTGCTGCTTGGATGGGTGACCGCTGAGCAATCCTGTCCTTGCAAGTACTCCGCCTGCCTGGCCGTTGGTGGAGGTTCGGCAGTCCACCTTTAAGCTGTTGGTCCCCACGTTGAGTTAAAGGGGCCTTCTTAGCCCTAAATTCATCAGGTAAAATAATACATATATACTTTACTTTGACTTTAAATTACATGAACAGGCTTTCAAAGCTTGTTATATGTTTTAATTACAAATTATTACAAAACCTACCTAGAACGTGAATGTATAGAGAGTGCACTGATTATATTAATATATACGTATTTCGATATAAAAGTTACGTTTTTAATGAGTTGAGTGTAAGCACTAACATTTCACTGTAAATGGATTAGCAGCTCGAGCTGTTAAACTGATTGAAGGATAAAGAAGAAGAATTATCCGTGGTGAGTATTGCTTAGCCTGGTCTCTGGTCTTCGTGTCACTTAAATAATCCATTGTTGGACATATTTTATAGAGGTCCTTGAAATAAAAGTTTCTTATTAATAGATTTTGTCGAAATATTTAATATACTAAATTTGATAGATTATTTTTACGTTTTCTTTCAATTATAAAAATATTCTTAAGAAAATTATTCGTGCTTGGGTCATTTTATTTAGTAAATGCTTTCATGTCAACGGTATATGCAAATTGTTATTTCGTGATAAATATAAGTATATAAGTAGACTTATAACGTAGCTACACACACACACACACACACACACACACACACACACACACACACACACAACACACACACACACTCACACACACACACACACACACACACACACACACACACACACACATACATAAATATATATAGTATGTAGCTATGAAAAGAAGGGTTTATTCAATATGAATATTGAGTTTACCTCCCACTCACCTCCCATGTAGTGTTTAGTCTGTTGAGAACTTAGCACCGTACTTAGAGATCGTGTCAGAAATGTCGTATATGAGACATTGATAAAAGGAAATTCACCTGGATTAAACTATATTTTACATCTTGTAATCTAGGTGTCTCTGATGTCGAAACGATGTAAATCTGTTTTGAGCTACTTCCGTCATGAAACTAGTTTTATATCATGCAGACGAACATGATTACAGTTTCCCAGGAATTATGTCTGTATCAGTGTCAGTTTATAGTCACTACATTCAAAATTGAAGTAATTATCATAAAATCTAATAATGAATAATTAACTAAGCATTTAAATATTTTTAAAAGCTTAGACAAAAATATTTAATATAATATACCTTCTATGCGGAAAAGGTAAAATATAAATATGAATACAAATGAACTTTAATGGTTTTAAACAAAAGATAAATTAATAGCACAGTAGAAAATACTGGCAAAGTCTGATAAGGTATTTTTTATTTATTACTATACTCTCTATAATAATTTTTAACAATATTTTTAAATTGGGTAGAAAAAGAAAAATTTATTGGTATTAGAAAAAAACAAAATGTTGCTTCGCATTGATTTCAATACGAAATTGAAAACAGCTGATTTAGAAGTGCGAAATTAATTCAGAACAGCTGCTCCTGTTCAACAGGCCAACAAACTTTTACAGCCAGGTTGACTTACAGCATGTGTTACGGAATTCGCACCAATCACATGAGTGCTTCTGACCCATAAGACAAATTATTCAACATACTGAAATTTTAAACAGTTATTTTATATATTAAAATGTGTTAAAAGTATTGATATAAACTTTTTACTACTTAGTACGTAATCGTATTAATAATACTAAAACCAAAATAATTAATAAAATGGACGTAGAACCGGACTACATCCAACATTTTTAAAGAAATAAAATAATATATAAGAAAATATATGTTTTAAGTTCTTTTTATACGATGGAATGAGTGTGATGAAAGCAGAATTTTTCCGAACATTTGCCATCGTTCAGTAATCCAAAAACCAGTAGCAGCACGTTTCGATATTTGCAAACTGAGCTCTTCCTCAGATCTATATATATTCAGTCAGCTTTGCAATGAATATCTATGTTCCGTTAGAATATTATTAATTATAACTTTCTGTCCCTTTGAATATTGTAAATATTGTAAAGAAATAAATTCTGTTTTTACTTGGAATATGAAAATCATGTATAAGAAATGTCAAGTTCATGGTACTTTTTAGTTAAGAGTTGTCATGCTTACATACGTACAGACAAAAAGATACGATTTAAGAAAAAAACCTCAATTCCGTAATAAACCTATACAATAGTGCATCTAGTACCTGGAAAAATAAGAACAGTCTTTACTGACTTGACTGCAAATAATTAGGTGCAAATTTGACGCGCTTTCTATATTTTTATATTTAAATCACTTGTGATCTTCATTGGACGAAGAAGAACCCTTGTAGTAAGTTTCCTCAAGACCATTACATTAGGAGCTATTGCACAAATGGACAATATAGACGGATGGAGGAACAACACATGATTTTAAAGGAGGCATTATCACGTCCTTCGTAAATGGAAGTTAGGATTATGGTACAAACACGTGTCATAGCTGCAGATTAATACAAGAGAAGTTTAATCCTCTACCAAAGAAAATAGGAATTTTGACACTTAGCCTAATTCCGTAGTTGGTCATGCACAATCATAGGAACTCTTTATTTACTACCTATGTTTGGAATAGTAATGGTTTCAAAGTGAAATTTTAAACACTAAATTCTGCGAAATTTTAAACAGTGCATTATATTCATAAAAGAAAGTCAATAGAGTTGGCCAACCAAAATAGATCTGATGGTGGTCGTTGCATTCTAATCCTCTCTCTACACACTGTGGCCAACACTGTAGCCAGTTTTACTCGTGTGAAAAATTATTCATACACCTAATTCAATAAACAAACATTATATTAGAATTTTTCCATACACAAATACGTTTCGTTTGAGTTTATTCAATAGTTTATCAGCCTCAATGAAAGTTAACCATACAGTAATGACCACAGCCCCGCAATAGCGGTGAACAGCTGATATTGCAAAACTGGTGCAATAATTGTTCTACGAATTTCCTCTAGCTGTAGAACAATCAAATATCAGAGTAACGCAGAAACGGTGCAGAATAATAATCATTCAAGGAGTACTTTCCATTGGTTGAAAAATAAATCTTATTTTAAAATGTATGTTATAAATGTGGTTTCTAAGTGTAATTATCGAAGTAACTTAATGCTAATTAACGATGAGATAGCATAACATAAAAAATTCAGAGTAAAATAATCTTAGAAATATTAATAACAGTTATAAAAAATCCATCAATTTAATATAATAATTTAAATTGTTTTTCTTTCAAATATTGGAACAATCTTCTGAATACTCAGAGTATATGTACTAGGATACAAAACTGTAATTCATCATGACTTCCTACACATTAACATATTATATCAAACAAAATATGAGTTTTTCAACAAAAAAGCTAATATCAATGTCGTAAGACTTTTGTAGCATTTAACTTATATTGATAAAATCAAATAGTGTTGAAATATGTAATTCAAATTTATGCTGCAGTGTGACAAGCTTAGTTGCTCTCAACGTTTGTGCGTGAGACCAGAATACATAAATAACCGGGACTCTGAAAACATTTAAAAGCCGTATAATACTTTCTATTGGATATAACAGTAAATGAAATATTTAAAATATATGTCGCCAATAAATTTTTTTATCTTATTACCTTAGTTTAATTATCTAGCCTTTTGTATTGTAGTTTCATCCATCTAAGACAATATACATAAATACAATGATAAAAAAATATCTAATTCATTTTATTGTATGTGTATGATATAACTAAAATATTTCTAATGTTTGACGATATCGGGTATGCAAAAAGTGAAAAGATATTAAGTATATCAGATATTGCACAGGATTTTGTAAAGAACACATGCAGAATTGTTTAAATCTTTAAAAAAATAGCATTTCTGTAAATTACACACACACACACACAAACACACACATATCTTGTAAGTTTAAAGTTTGGAAGTTGTGTACAATTTGAAAGTA
>NW_025777927.1:0-67136 GCF_021130785.1 Homalodisca vitripennis
CCATACACACGCACACAAGAAATATAAATATAAAGATAATGAAATTCGGTAGTATAGATAGGCTAATTTAGAAATATCAATAATTTGATTGCGATGTTGACCGCTTATTATAATTCAGCCTTTAAACAACTATCATCTAATTTGGTTCATCATTTTAGTAGTTTAGATAGACTATTCAGAAATATCAATAATTCGATTGTGATGGTGGTCGCTTATTATACTTCAGGCTTTACATAACTATAATCTAATTCGGATAGTAGTTATATAGCCTATTCAGAAATATCAATAATTTGATTGTGATGGAGGTCACTTATTATACTTCAGCCCTATCGGAAAATCATCTAATTTGTTTGTGTATACTCCTGAAGGATTAACAAAAAAATATTGTACATCCAAATGGCATTACGATAAATTAAGTTGTAAATTGAAAAAATATACCTGTTTTCAACTTTTTTTACCTTCAGATTAAGTAAGTTTTCATTTAAAACATCCTCTACTTTTCACATCACTCATGTTAAATTCACACACTATCGGTTGGTCGAAGTGTGATTAAATGTACATGTGATGAAGTTAGATATTGTAATAACTTTTTAATAGACATTTTTATCAAAACAGCCCAGATTGTTACAGATTAATCAAAGTTTAAAAATTTTCGAATTAAAGGACGTGTGTACAGGACAACGTCTGTCGGGTCTGCTAGTATATATATATTTCTTGTGTGCGTGTGTATGGTCCTAAACTCCTCCTAAACGGGTGGACCGATTTTAATGAAACTTTTTGTGTGTCTTTCAGTTGGATCCGAGAATGGTTTAGGTTCATAATTCGGTCAAGTTTTAATAGTTTATTTAATTAATTTTTTAATAATAAATTGTTGTTGATGGTGGAGTGTTTGACATTGGATCCGCCAGACTGCGCCACGAACCGACACGTAAATACAAAGTGAACTGATACTTAACAGCTGGGAATATTTTCAGCTGAAGTTCATCAATGAGGCAGAAACATTTGTTCACATTTAAAATTTAGAAAGTTAATATTTTAAATTTGTAAAGTGCTTGATCAGTAGTGTAATGCAGATTGCAAAGATGAAGTTTCACCAATTGTTTCTACGTAAACATTATAGGCCTAATATTACAACACAGCCATAATGTTTTTCTATTTTAATTCCAGGTTTTTCCCCGACATTTTGTGCTGCTATCAAATTTGTGTGTTGTTTTGTAACATTCTGTAATTATTGTGTGAGTGCTAATTGTTATAATACATTAATAGAGATTGAAGATGTTTTTAAAGTGCATAATAAAACTATAACTTATTTTATTAAAAGTTATTGAACTCATTTTGCACATTGAAGTGAGTATATTGGTCGCATACCTCAAATAACCTAAGTAGCATACAAATCAAAAGGTTGTGTTTACTATGTTGTGAATAATTGTTAACAGTTTAGATAATCAAGTTTTAAACTAATTGGATTTAAAATAATTTGTTGTTAATTTACATTTTTTAATCTGCAGTCAGAATTGGTCACATAAGTTCAAATTAAGTAGCATACAAATCACATGTGTGAATAACTACTTATTGTTAATAGTGTAGGAATTGGTTTTAAATTAAATTCTGTTGGCCAGTTCCGACATTATACTGTAATTTTAAATTACTAATTTTATAACAAGTATATTTTTTAATTTACAACTTAATTTATCGTAATGCTATTGAATGTACAATATTTTTTTGTTAATCCTTCAGGAGTGTACATAAACAAATAAGATGGTTTTTCCAATAGGGCTGAAGTATAATAAGTGGCCTCCATCACAATCGAATTATTGATATTTCTGAATAGCCTATCCAAACTACTATCCGAATTGGATTATAAGTTATTTAAAGGCTGAAGTATAATAAGCAGCCACCATCACAATAGAATTATTGATATTTCCTGAATAGCCTATCCAAACTACTGAATTTCATTAGGGCTATAGTTATTTATTCGGTCAAATTTAATTAAATTTTTTAATTATAAATTGTTGATGTTGGAGTGTTTTTATATTGGATCCGGACAGACTGTGCTACGACGACACGTAATACAAAGTGAAACTGATACTTAACAGCTGTGAATATTTTCAGCTGAAGTTCACCAAAGAGGCAGAAACATTTGTTTACATTTAGATTACGTTATTATGAAGTGCTTGATCAGTAGTCTAATGCAGATTGCAAAGTTAAATTTTCACCAGTTGTTCTATGTAAACATTATAATATTACAACACAGCCATACGTTTTAATCAATTATAGTCTTGAAAGCATAGAGTAAGCATAAACATATAAAAATAACACCACTTCTTATTTCAATATATTCTGTACTCACTTTGGAGGATAGAGATTATCCAGATATAAAAATTGGAAGTTTTAGCTTTTAAGTGAAATTCTTAGTAAATTATTAAGTGTTGATCTTGGAAGAATGCGCTACGATCGGAGTTTCAAATGTTTTTCTATTTTAATTCCAGGGTTTTCCCGACAGTTTGTGCTGCTATCAATGTGTGTGTGTTGTTTTGTAAGGTTCATGTTTCAAAAGTAAATACGGCAAATAACATTAAAATATAATAGAATAAAGTTATAAAAAGTGTACTACGTGGCCGCGTTATAAGTTTATAAAGGCCAGGCAAAAGGAAGAAAATAAAAAATAAAACATTGTGTAATTATTGTATGAGTGCTAAAATTGTAATAGTACATTAATAGAGATTATTGGTCGCATTACCTCAAATAACCTAAGTAGCATACAAATCAAAAGGTTGTGTTTCTATGTGTGAATAACTATTGTTGACATTTTAGATAATCAAGTTTTAAAACTAATGGATTTCAAATAATTTGTTGTAATTTACATTTAAATCTGCAGTCAAAATTGGTCAGATAAGTTCAAATTAAGTAGCATACAAATCACATGTGTGAATAACTATTGTTAATAGTGTAGGAATTGGTTTTAAATTAAATTCTGTTGGCCAGTTCTGATACTATACTGTAATTTTAAATATCTATAATGAAATTCAGTAGTTTAGATAGGCTAATCAGAAATATCAATAATTCGATTGAGATGGTGGCTGCTTATTATACTTCAGCCTTTAAATAACTATAATTTGGATCGTCATTTTAGTAGTTTAGATAGGCTATTCAGATATATCAATAATTTGAATGTGATGGTGGCCACTTATTGTACTTCAGACCTATAGGGAATACTTATTTAGTATATTAGATACTGTAGTCTATGTTGTTATACATTTTTATCTAGAAGTTACTTAATTAAAATTACATATTGAATAAGTTACTCATATTCATTGTGTACTATTATACAGAATTTTATTTTTACAGAAAAATGCCACGTCTTTGTGGAAGAGGACGAATAGTTATTCAATCATGTGATTTATATGCTACTTAATTTTGAACTTATGTGACCAAACTGTTAACAATAGTTATTTCACACATAGAAAAACAACCTTTTGATTTGTATGCTACTTAGGTTATGCGACCAATATACTCACTTCGTTCAATAAATTTTCAAAATTAGTTCAATAACTTCAATGAATGACTATAGTTTTTTTATGTACTTCAAACATCTTCAATCTCTATTAATGTATTATTACAATTAGCACTCACACAATAATTACACAATGTTACAAAAGCAACACACATATTTGATAGCAGCACAAACTGTCAGGAAAACCTGGAATTAAAATAGAAAACATTTGAAACTGTGATCGTAGCGCATTCTGCTGGATACAATGTAAAACATTCCAAGATGGTCCACTCAATTAGGAGGAGTTCAGCTCCATACACACGCACACAAGAAATATAAAGATAATAAAATTCGGTAGTTTAGATAGGCTAATTAGAAATATCAATAATTTGATTGCGATGTTGGCCGCTTATTATAATTCAGCCTTTAAATAACTATAATCTAATTCAGTTTGTCATTTTAGTAGTTTAGATAGGCTATTCAGAAATATCTATAATTCGATTGTGATGGTGGCCACTTATTATACTTCAGCCCTATACGGAATACTTATTTAGTATTTTAGATAAATTAAATTCTGTTGGCCAGTTCCGATACTATACTGTAATTTTTAATTAACTATAATTAAATTCTTATAACGTGTACAGGACAACGTCTGTCGGGTCTGCTAGTATATATATATTATTACGTTAAATATATATATACACATTATATCCTTGGTGAGTTAACATGTGAGTCCCATGAAATATATATAACATGTTGGGGGTAATTTTTGCGTATGATGGTCATGTTCAGTGAAGATATGCAGAAACCATTCATAAGAGTTACCATGAGAGCTATTGCAATAGGCTGATTGTGTATGCAAAATGTCCAAATAGGCAAAGAAATTTTGTTATTTTTTAAATTTTTATAGCTATATTTGGTACGTTTTTGTTACAATCTTACAATGTTAAGAGCCGGATGTACAGATGGTCACCTTTATTTGAGGTCTATACAGATAATGTTAAACTCCAAACAACTTGGCGTGTTTTGTTTAGTCATAATAAAATTATGGAAAATGCCTCTTTTATAAGATACGCTTAGTATAAGTTTAAACGCTTTTAAAATATATTTGTTGGTATTTTTATAAAAAATCAAATTCTTTTAAACTCACATATCCTACACTTTGCTGAAAATTTTTTTAGATGCTTATTAATCATGTTATTAAAATAAGTCTTCTCGACCAAAGTCCTCAACGACCAAAAATACGGGCGTAGAAATATTTGAAGTTTATTATAGTTCGTATGGGATAAAGCTCAATTCCGTTTTACTACAGACGGTTCCTAAATTTATGAACAGTGTACTGAGTAGAGGGAGTAAAAGAATGTTGTGAAAAACGCTAAATGCAGTAATATGCTTGTCTCTTACAATAATAATACAAGCATAGATAGTAGAAGCATAGATTGCTTCTACTATCTATGCTTGTCTTTGTAAATTGGCTGCTGCCGTTGGAAAATAAAATAAAAATAAATAAATATGTAACGAAAATCAAATTATGGCACTGTGTATTGTTGTTTATCCTAATGTCCAGATATTAGTGCTGTACCGAGTAAAGGGAGGTAAACATAATGTAAGATATACGAGGCTTGATGAATCTCCGCGATGACAGCAACATGAGCTCCAAGAGACTAATGTGACACGTTTGTATTGCAGCTCGCCGCCAGAATAACAAACACAAGATTACAGCGTCAGTTATATTTATAATGGAATGCATAGAACCAGCTATTACGTGTAATAGGACTTGTGTACGAAGACTGTAATGATCAATCCAAACCTAGGATCTTTGCGATATAGTGCGAACAAGTAAAGAATACCATCTGTCGCGTAACAAGCTCTGCTGAGGTTACATGTAAAATTTCAATTCCATAGCTTATTTCGTTCTCGATATGCAGACATAGAATCACAGGGCAGAGGAATCTTACTTTTGAGGCAGACTAAAACGAAAGAATGGCTGCCTAATGATTACTTCGAAGACACTTAGCCAAATTTTATGGTGGGAAATGCATCATTATATATCTTGTGTTGTCCGTTTTTAATTTAAATTTAATAGATAATTGAATACTTCTCGAGATATCTCGTCATATCACTCACATTTTTGTTAAATGAGTTAGGTCTCATAGTAGGGTTCAAAATAATAAAATTTTTGGTGTGGTAGGGTACTACAACGCAAGAGTGCTCTGAAATCAAAACTTATCACCAACTTTAAACCTTAACTTTCCTATCTTCTGTTTTTCTTTTTCCTGCATGACTAAGCTAAGTTTGTTAATATGTCACATGTTAAACTCGAAACTATTGTACTCAGCTTGTTTACAAATTGATTTATTGTGCTATTTTCTCGTCATCATGGCTATCCATAAGACAAATGTAAAACATATTTGCTATTGCTCAGCTAAATTCCATGAAAAGATATGTACCATCATCCAAAGCAGTGCTCTTTATATAGAAATGAAGCTTCACGCACAGTTTCACGTTTGGAAATAATTTCATTTGTGAGATACGTGCGGTCAGACAGTAAGAAATATTTTTGTAAGCCCCTCGAATTATAAGATTCGCTAACTCTCAGACTGTGAATACCTCATAACTAATTTACAAGAGGTGACTACTGTAAAATAAGTAGAAACAATACGGTAAAGAATGCCTAAGTGGTATAAGTGTTACAGATAATATCTTCCAATAACATACGAAGTAAAATATGGGCAAAGTGAGAAAATGTTCTTATTTTGATTGGAGAGTATATAAGTTGAAATAATGTAAAATTATAATCTATAACAATTAAAAATCATCATAAGCTGAATCATTTAGCAGTCTCAAATACAAGCTAAAATTTTATACTAAAGAAATTTTCAGTATCAAACATTTGAGCGGAAATAGTTGGGCTGCCTGGAACGTTCATATTTAAATCGAGCGTAAATATTTTTGTGGTTGGAAGATTTTACATGATTTTCAGAATATTCTTTATTCACAAAACATAAATTAAAATGTTATAGAAAAAATATTCAAGAGTCTAGTAGTTTTTTATATAAATTCTTTACCAAAGAAAACAGCCTAGATATGACCCAATATGAAAACTAAATCATTTCATTGAAAATAGCTACTTAAAGTTTAAACTTAATCACGAAAGTTTATGTCCAGAGAACTAAAATGTTACAGTTTATGTTATTTCATATACCATACTACATACTGTATTCATTCCGTGTTGTTTTATTACATAACAAGAATGCTGCTTGACTTAGTGATAATAACACGCTGATAACGAACAATATCGTGTTTAAATATATCCATCATTTTTGTGGTCAATGCTCATAAGGTCTTATCATTTTCAAATATTGGGTACTTTATAAACTTACTCACTTTATTACCTTATAACTAAAATTGAAACCTCAGAATTTTTCAAGTGAATAATTATAATACTATACAAATATTACTGGTCATAAAATGATATTCAAAAACAAGAACTTTACTTACCCTTAAAGGCATTGAAATATGACGTAACTGAAGAATGGTACCAATATTGTCCAATTTTTCCCTACAGATAGTTTTTACCCAACCTGGAGGAGGAGGCTGGGAGAGTCTTAAGATTAAAACACAAAATATAAGAACTCAGGTTAAAATAAATATATATTAACATATCCATGGACGCAGCTATGTTACAATCGGTATGATCAGCATACAAAAAATGGTGTGTTATGGTGTATCCTTGTGTCTTTTCAAATATATCGTCCTCTAACCTCTCAGAAATATTACTTATATTAATTATTTTATACTTGTTAGAGTAGTTTCAAGATTTTTTAAATGTATTTTTAAACAAATGAATTTACCTCCATCAAACATTCCAAATGAATCTCTATATAGTCCAAAACATTCGAGAAAAAACATCAACAGTTTAGTATTACAACACAAAACAATTTCCCACTAATGCAATATCGAGAGCACTTTGTGCTTTATAACTCAGTCAGGAGCTCTCAACATCCTGCTGATCCATGGAGTGCAGTTTAGTGGCTGGTTTCCATAGATTTACAGGTTCCAATATTTTTACTGTTGATTTGATATTAACAGTAGTAAAGTGTTTTTGAATTTTAAATCATTTATGATTACGTTAAGAATACGATCAGTACTAAACGTTATTTACTTATAAATACATTAGCTGGTCACCCCAAAATCAGGTTGATTCCAATTTTGGATCTCTCAATCATTATTTATCCAAAATACGTAAAGATATGTTGGCACACGGAGGGCATTCATCAAAGATTTTGTTTGTACTAAAACTCCTTGCACTTAGGAGGGTATGCCTAACGTCGCGCAAACGGGGAGTTAAAATAACATGTCTCCGTTCATACCTCAGCTTCCACTTCCATAATATGCGTACCGGTGTGGTGGACTAATGGAAGCTTTGGCAAGTTCGATGATAGAAATCAACTTTGGTTTCAAATACTTCATGTATATTACTAAAGTATCGATTGCATATATTCAGTCGAAGGTGGGATCAATATATGTCTAGTTATCACTTTCCCTTATAATATTTAACAAGGTCAGATACTTTCAAGTGACTATATAATCATTAATCAATTAATTATTATACTTATACCTGGCAATAGACTTACATTAATCATATTTTTACCAATAGTTCGGTTTGATAAAAAAGACACCTCAGTACAAACTAATGTTATCTCAGTGCATACAGGATGATTCAAGAGAGTTTGGCAAGCCTTGAGGAAACGGCAGTAGGCTCAAAATAACGTGTATGTAGGTTTTGATCCGGCGTGGTATACTGTATGCCTGTCTATATTTGTTTATTATTTATAAAAATCATATATCTAAAATAGTTTTTATACGAATAACTCACAACTTGTAATTATTTTAAGTAAATCAAAGAACATTAACATGAATGTATATAAATACAATCGCATTTCAGTTTCAAAATGACTTATTCTTATAACGATTCTGTAGGAATGCTTTTTTATCGAATGAAAAATACGCAAGTGTTCAATTTGCTTACTGATAAAATAGTTATGGCTATATTACTTGTTGGATGTTTGTAAATCATAAACTTTTAGACGTTTTATTTTAGATATAAACAGCTGTTCGAGATTATAAAACTAATAGTTCAGCGCTTGGACATGTGAATAAGATTTCTCTAAGTATGAATGAATAAATAAAATGCATACCCAAGTACTAAAATAGTCTGAACTCTTCTAGTATTTAAATACAATAAGCAAGCAGAATGCCGTTAGTGTAGTTATTAAATTTTATAAGTAATGGTTTTTTTATATATTTTATTCCAGAAACATTAAATTACGTCATGTTGAAAAATAATGTGACATTATTACATATTTCTTCTTAATTCTCCTTTTATTAAATTTAAAAAGAGTCAGATGAATATATGCAATAACTGTTATTTAAACGATACTTTTTAAAATTAAACACATATGGATAGAGAAACTACAGTAAGTGGAAGAAGATATTTCATTATGTTTATAAGTTTTTATTACTGGATATTGTGTCGAATAAACTGTTTCAATCTCTTGAAAAACACCCTGTTTATAATCTAAACCCTTCAGGGATGTATTTTGTTTATTTATATATTTAAAGCCTTCACTGCGTAATGAGTGGTTATTATAATAAAAAATAGACATTTCCTCTGGATGGTAAAACATTACTACGAGTAGTAAGGAAAACATGAAGGCATGAGTAAATATACACTTCCTCTGGATGGTAAGACATTACTACGAGTGGTAAGGAAAACATGAAGGCATGAGTATAGTGATAGTAATGTTGGAGCACCGTAACATGTTAATGCCATAAATAACAATAACATAATGAAATCAGTGCAGATAAACTGGGGTAAACTTGTAATCCTCTTAAATTTCTCGGACTTTATTTTTAAGCTTTAAAATCAAACTTTGCCTCTCAGTTAGAAACAACAGGTTTAAATCGTACTTGTGATCATAAAGCATTTATTTATTTGGTACATTTTGAAGTTAACTGGCTCCAAATTTCATACCACCAAAAAAGCCAGTCGTTCACGAGAATGGCCGAAAGAAGGTCACAGAAGAGAGCACTTCCGTTTTTCTTGCAAACACTTGTGGGTGAAATATACACTCGTTGAACGTAAGGGCAAGCTTTTGTTGTTTTACTATATGACTTGTTTTGTTTATGGACAGTTTGTGCGCTCTAATCATCATCTGCTTTTAATATCTGGGTGACGATAAACCAAGAAATTTCAATACAAGAATGCATAACAACAACATATTATGTGAACTGATACCCCTGTGACACTACCATGTATTCTACGCTATATTTTTAGTGTCGAATATAGGAATATACGTCTTAACTGTAATATTTTAATATCTCATATTTTACACCTTGCACATGTTTGCACATGTATTTTTTATTCTACGTTAAAAAATAATATTTTCGTGAAAATATAGAGTTAAATATTGAAAGGAGATAGTTATTTCTCATTTAAATCTAATCGGAATGGAATATTGATTCGCAGAAGGTTTCATTATTAGTAACCCAAATAACCGTTAAGTGTCATCCTAGAAAGCAATCAATAATATGTTTTAAAACATATTACTTTTTGATACCTGTCATATAATTCTAATAGACACTATTATCTAAATTACTTAGTATTAAACTCATTAATTAATTTTATTGATTAAAATGGATATTTTTATTTATAACTATTGTAATCAAGTTATCCTATCTCATAATTTCCGAGTTCCTCAGCAATGTACTCTCTAATATTTGACTTTTAAATTCAACTGATTCAATATTACTTGGTCCTCAAATGCCCTAAGTTTCTAAATAGCTTGACTCATTAAAAAAACTAATCCTTAAATACCTTAAATATTTAACATACTGAAACGTCAATAAACTATATACCTTTATCAAAATATATTTCCTACGCCCGATCCTCAATACGTGGTCCTCATGTACTTGTGGGAGACTAAATCATTGGTCTTTATTTTCAAAAGTATTTTCACTGTATAATGTTAATATTGAAAAGTTTGTTACACATAGATTCGTTTGGGTTAAAATATATTACAATGTCTAGAACTACAAGGTAAAAAAACGTATTTTAAGTAAATTGTTTGGACTTTATTCAGGTAATGAATCACTTGAAGATATAAAAGAACAATGTATGTACACGTAATGATGGCAACGTTTTTCTGTCAACTTGTTATCATGTACAATATGGTACATTGTGGTTAGGTTAGTGAAGCAATTAACGTCATCAATCCTAAATATAATGTCGGCGCAACGTATTTTTCATGGTGTTACATTACATATAAGACTTGTGTACATAAGGTACTGGCATATTCTTGTAGTGATTTTAATGTTTATTTGGGTTATTTATTAGTATATATGTTTTTTTTCTGGTCCTTACCTCTTTTACTTCCATGATTTATATAAATAATACACACTTAACTTTTTGAAAGTTCAAGCTAGTCGGCTCGGTGTCGTTTACACTTATAGTGATTTGCTTGTCCTTATAGTTTTAGTTGAATAATAAAAAATACTTTTTTTTCCTTTGTCCATAAAAAATTATGTGGTTTTATTACTCATCTTCGTTTCTTGTGACAATCCGGACCATTTAAATGTCTCCGTTGCCAACAAAACTCAAAGATTTTACAAATCGGTAATTTTTGCCAAAATAGAGACATTACACAATTTTCAGCTATATTATCAGCTTAATCAGTGCATATTGAGCTGAAAAATCTAACGGTCATTTTGTGGGATTTTGAAAATACGTTTAAGTATTTTAGTTAAAATGATATACTGAAAGAGAATTTGAGGGCCTGTACTGCACTAAATGAGTTGAAATATTAGGGAAATATAGGAAGAAATGTTGGTAGTAAGAAGTTTGAAAAATCATAATGAAATAAGAAAAGATATTTGTAAGAAAAGTAACATTACTCAACAAAAACTGTAATTATCATTCAGTTGTTTACATTTTATGAATGTAGATTGTTTTCAATTATAATTAACTAGTAGATCTAGTAGAATGAGAAATATCGTGCCACCATGCAAGTAATTTTCACCTTATTTATTTATTAAGTTATTAATCTCAATGTATGAAAAGTATACGTGAATAACAAAAATAAAGTATTAAACAGAGCAACGTTTTCGCAAATTAGTTTAATAACTTTAGATAAATATGTAACTAAAGTCAAGCAGATGGAGGTTAAAATGCACAAAATATTGTGACACAAATACTCCAAAAAGAAACTTAAAAATCGTTTCCAAATGATATATTTTTACGTAAAAGAAGTGGTGTAATAATCACTAGAGGACCACTACCAGATTGAACTTCCACATCAAAGGATGGATGCTGCACACTCAGCTACTATCGCCTCATACTAGTCGGTTATTTGGTTTACCTCATGTAGTAAAGCCTCATATCTCATCAATCTCATTCATCAACCTGATACGAGGTTAAAATTGTACCTTGTTCTTTTGAGGTTAAAATGAGAACAGGTTACTTTATTTCATATATTTTAACATGTAATTGTTTAAATAAATTAAAACATTTATTTAAAGAGGTAATATTTTATTCATATTTGAAAGCAACATTTTATGTACTTGTAAAAATTATATAGCGATGTAATTATTATAAAATAATAAATGTAACCATTTGCATTATTTCAAATATAAAAACTTATAGAAAACACAAAAAAGAAATCGCAAAAAACTTTCAACGTGATGTACGGTAGAGTAAAATGTGTATCGGTTCCAATACTACGTCCTTGTTGTATTATTAACATTGTTTTTATCGTTGCATTCAGTAATTACAAAGCAACGAATGTTATAGCTCAGAACCTTTTTATAAATCACATGTATCAAGTAGGAGACCGCAATTGATTGACCTCCTTTACTAAAAGTTTCTACAGATTTCACGCACACAATAGCCACTTCTGAGTAATAAAAGAAAAGATGGTTTATTTTTATTCTTCATTTGCTCATCATTACGACCGACTGACTTTTGTGAGAATATCATCATACAGAATACTGTAGAGAACACACAATTCAAGTTATACAGACCAGTTAAAAGTATTCATGGCCACAGCTACGACTTAAGCTTACACTGTCTCTAACTGAGAGCAAAGCCTTAGCGCGATCAATCTCCATGTCTCCAATTGTACTAATATTGAGATTTTTCTGTGACTGGTTTCTAGTTTCTAATATTGTTACTGTATTTTTGATATCAACATATTTCGATAATTTTCCAAAGGATATGTCCACGTCCATTATGATGCCCTATTAACAGGCAGTTAAGTCTTCGAAAAAGTTATTCACTGTGCTCAATAAATATGATATTAAATATGAAATATCTTTGTGTGTGTGTGTGTGTTGTGTGTGTGATAAAATTACATATTCAATAAGTTACTCATATTCATTGTGTACTATTATACAGAATTTTATTTTTACAGAAAAATGCCACGTCTTTGTGGAAGAGGACAAATAGTTATTCAATCATGTGATTTATATGCTACTTAATTTGAACTTATGTGACCAAACTGTTAACAATAGTTATTCACACATAGAAACACAACAACCTTTTGATTTGTATGCTACTTAGGTTATGCGACCAATATACTCACTTCGTTCAATAAATTTTCAAAATTAGTTCAATAATTTCAATAAATAACTATAGTTTTTTATATACTTCAAACATCCTCAATCTCTATTAATGTAATATTACAATTAGCACTCACACAATAATTACACGATGTTACAAAACAACTCACATATTTGATAGCAGCACAAACTGTCAGGAAAACCTGGAATTAAAATAGAAAACATTTGAAACTGTGATCGTAGCGCATTCTGCTGGATACAATGTAAAACATTCCAAGATGGTCCACCCATTTAGGAGGAGTTCAGCTCCATACACACGCACACAAGAAATATAAATATAAAGATAATGAAATTCGGTAGTATAGATAGGCTAATTAGAAATATCAATAATTTGATTGAGATGTTGACCGCTTATTATAATTCAGCCTTTAAACAACTATAATCTAATTTGGTTCATCATTTTAGTAGTTTAGATAGACTATTCAGAAATATCAATAATTCGATTGTGATGGTGGTCGCTTATTATACTTCAGGCTTTACATAACTATAATCTAATTCGGATAGTAGTTATATAGCCTATTCAGAAATATCAATAATTTGATTGTGATGGAGGTCACTTATTATACTTCAGCCCTATCGGAAAATCATCTAATTTGTTTGTGTATACTCCTGAAGGATTAACAAAAAATATTGTACATCCAATGGCATTACGATAAATTAAGTTGTAAATTGAAAAAATATACCTGTTTTCAACTTTTTTACCTTCAGATTAAGTAAGTTTTCATTTAAAACATCCTCTACTTTTCACATCACTCATGTTAAATTCACACACTATCGGTTGGTCGAAGTGTGATTAAATGTACATGTGATGAAGTTAGATATTGTAATAACTTTTTAATAGACATTTTTATCAAAACAGCCCAGATTGTTACAGATTAATCAAAGTTTAAAATTTTCGAATTAAAGACGTGTGTACAGGACAACGTCTGTCGGGTCTGCTAGTATATATATATATATATATATATATATATATATATATATATATATATATATTATTACGTTAAATATATATATACACATTATATCCTTGGTGAGTTAACATGTGAGTCCCATGAAATATATATAACATGTTGGGGGTAATTTTTGCGTATGATGGTCATGTTCAGTGAAGATATGCAGAAACCATTCATAAGAGTTACCATGAGAGCTATTGCAATAGGCTGATTGTGTATGCAAAATGTCCAAATAGGCAAAGAAATTTTGTTATTTTTTAAATTTTTATAGCTATATTTGGTACGTTTTTGTTACAATCTTACAATGTTAAGAGCCGGATGTACAGATGGTCACCTTTATTTGAGGTCTATACAGATAATGTTAAACTCCAAACAACTTGGCGTGTTTTGTTTAGTCATAATAAAATTATGGAAAATGCCTCTTTTATAAGACACGCTTAGTATAAGTTTAAACGCTTTTAAAATATATTTGTTGGTATTTTATAAAAAATCAAATTCTTTTAAACTCACATATCCTACACTTTGCTGAAAATTTTTTTAGATGCTTATTAATCATGTTATTAAAATAAGTCTTCTCGACCAAAGTCTCAACGACCAAAAATACGGGCGTAGAAATATTTGAAGTTTATTATAGTTCGTATGGGAATAAAGCTCAATTCCGTTTTACTACAGACGGTTCCTAAATTTATGAACAGTGTTCTGAGTAGAGGGAGTAAAAGAATGTTGTGAAAAACGCTAAATGCAGTAATATGCTTGTCTCTTACAATAATAATACAAGCATAGATAGTAGAAGCATAGATTGCTTCTACTATCTATGCTTGTCTTTGTAAATTGGCTGCTGCCGTTGGAAAATAAAATAAAAATAAATAAATATGTAACGAAAATCAAATTATGGCACTGTGTATTGTTTGTTTATCCTAATGTCCAGATATTAGTGCTGTACCGAGTAAAGGGAGGTAAACATAATGTAAGATATACGAGGCTTGATGAATCTCCGCGATGACAGCAACATGAGCTCCAAGAGACTAATGTGACACGTTTGTATTGCAGCTCGCCGCCAGAATAACAAACACAAGATTACAGCGTCAGTTATATTTATAATGGAATGCATAGAACCAGCTATTACGTGTAATAGGACTTGTGTACGAAGACTGTAATGATCAATCCAAACCTAGGATCTTTGCGATATAGTGCGAACAAGTAAAGAATACCATCTGTCGCGTAACAAGCTCTGCTGAGGTTACATGTAAAATTTCAATTCCATAGCTTATTTCGTTCTCGATATGCAGACATAGAATCACAGGGCAGAGGAATCTTACTTTTGAGGCAGACTAAAACGAAAGAATAGCTGCCTAATGATTACTTCGAAGACACTTAGCCAAATTTTATGGTGGGAAATGCATCATTATATATCTTGTGTTGTCCGTTTTTAATTTAAATTTAATAGATAATTGAATACTTCTCGAGATATCTCGTCATATCACTCACATTTTTGTTAAATGAGTTAGGTCTCATAGTAGGGTTCAAAATAATAAAATTTTTGGTGTGGTAGGGTACTACAACGCAAGAGTGCTCTGAAATCAAAACTTATCACCAACTTTAAACCTTAACTTTCCTATCTTCTGTTTTTCTTTTTCCTGCATGACTAAGCTAAGTTTGTTAATATGTCACATGTTAAACTCGAAACTATTGTACTCAGCTTGTTTACAAATTGATTTATTGTGCTATTTTCTCGTCATCATGGCTATCCATAAGACAAATGTAAAACATATTTGCTATTGCTCAGCTAAATTCCATGAAAAGATATGTACCATCATCCAAAGCAGTGCTCTTTATATAGAAATGAAGCTTCACGCACAGTTTCACGTTTGGAAATAATTTCATTTGTGAGATACGTGCGGTCAGACAGTAAGAAATATTTTTGTAAGCCCCTCGAATTATAAGATTCGCTAACTCTCAGACTGTGAATACCTCATAACTAATTTACAAGAGGTGACTACTGTAAAATAAGTAGAAACAATACGGTAAAGAATGCCTAAGTGGTATAAGTGTTACAGATAATATCTTCCAATAACATACGAAGTAAAATATGGGCAAAGTGAGAAAATGTTCTTATTTTGATTGGAGAGTATATAAGTTGAAATAATGTAAAATTATAATCTATAACAATTAAAAATCATCATAAGCTGAATCATTTAGCAGTCTCAAATACAAGCTAAAATTTTATACTAAAGAAATTTTCAGTATCAAACATTTGAGCGGAAATAGTTGGGCTGCCTGGAACGTTCATATTTAAATCGAGCGTTAAATATTTTTGTGGTTGGAAGATTTACATGATTTTCAGAATATTCTTTATTCACAAAACATAAATTAAAATGTTATAGAAAAAATATTCAAGAGTCTAGTAGTTTTTTATATAAATTCTTTACCAAAGAAAACAGCCTAGATATGACCCAATATGAAAACTAAATCATTTCATTGAAAATAGCTACTTAAAGTTTAAAACTTAATCACGAAAGTTTATGTCCAGAGAACTAAAATGTTACAGTTTATGTTATTTCATATACCATACTACATACTGTATTCATTCCGTGTTGTTTTATTACATAACAAGAATGCTGCTTGACTTAGTGATAATAACACGCTGATAACGAACAATATCGTGTTTAAATATATCCATCATTTTTTGTGGTCAATGCTCATAAGGTCTTATCATTTTCAAATATTGGGTACTTTTATAAACTTACTCACTTTATTACCTTATAACTAAAATTGAAACCTCAGAATTTTTCAAGTGAATAATTATAATACTATACAAATATTACTGGTCATAAAATGATATTCAAAAACAAGAACTTTACTTACCCTTAAAGGCATTGAAATATGACGTAACTGAAGAATGGTACCAATATTGTCCAATTTTTCCCTACAGATAGTTTTTACCCAACCTGGAGGAGGAGGCTGGGAGAGTCTTAAGATTAAAACACAAAATATAAGAACTCAAGTTAAAATAAATATATATTAACATATCCATGGACGCAGCTATGTTACAATCGGTATGATCAGCATACAAAAACGGTGTGTGTTATGGTGTATCCTTGTGTCTTTTCAAATATATCGTCCTCTAACCTCTCAGAAATATTACTTATATTAATTATTTTATACTTGTTAGAGTAGTTCAAGATTTTTTAAATGTATTTTTAAACAAATGAATTTACCTCCATCAAACATTCCAAATGAATCTCTATATAGTCCAAAACATTCGAGAAAAAACATCAACAGTTTAGTATTACAACACAAAACAATTTCCCACTAATGCAATATCGAGAGCACTTTGTGCTTTATAACTCAGTCAGGAGCTCTCAACATCCTGCTGATCCATGGAGTGCAGTTTAGTGGCTGGTTTCCATAGATTTACAGGTTCCAATATTTTTACTGTTGATTTGATATTAACAGTAGTAAAGTGTTTTTGAATTTTAAATCATTTATGGATTACGTTAAGAATACGATCAGTACTAAACGTTATTTACTTATAAATACATTAGCTGGTCACCCCAAAATCAGGTTGATTCCAATTTTGGATCTCTCAATCATTATTTATCCAAAATACGTAAAGATATGTTGGCACACGGAGGGCATTCATCAAAGATTTTGTTGTACTAAAACTCCTTGCACTTAGGAGGGTATGCCTAACGTCGCGCAAACGGGGAGTTAAAATAACATGTCTCCGTTCATACCTCAGCTTCCACTTCCATAATATGCGTACCGGTGTGGTGGGACTAATGGAAGCTTTGGCAAGTTCGATGATAGAAATCAACTTTGGTTTCAAATACTTCATGTATATTACTAAAGTATCGATTGCATATATTCAGTCGAAGGTGGGATCAATATATGTCTAGTTATCACTTTCCCTTATAATATTTAACAAGGTCAGATACTTTCAAGTGACTATATAATCATTAATCAATTAATTATTATACTTATACCTGGCAATAGACTTACATTAATCATATTTTTACCAATAGTTCGGTTTGATAAAAAAGACACCTCAGTACAAACTAATGTTATCTCAGTGCATACAGGATGATTCAAGAGAGTTTGGCAAGCCTTGAGGAAACGGCAGTAGGCTCAAAATAACGTGTATGTAGGTTTTGATCCGGCGTGGTATACTGTATGCCTGTCTATATTTGTTTATTATTTATAAAAATCATATATCTAAAATAGTTTATACGAATAACTCACAACTTGTAATTATTTTAAGTAAATCAAAGAACATTAACATGAATGTATATAAATACAATCGCATTTCAGTTTCAAAATGACTTATTCTTATAACGATTCTGTAGGAATGCTTTTTTATCGAATGAAAAATACGCAAGTGTACAATTTGCTTACTGATAAAATAGTTATGGCTATATTACTTGTTGGATGTTTGTAAATCATAAACTTTTAGACGTTTTATTTTAGATATAAACAGCTGTTCGAGATTATAAAAACTAATAGTTCAGCGCTTGGACATGTGAATAAGATTTCTCTAAGTATGAATGAATAAATAAATGCATACCCAAGTACTAAAATAGTCTGAACTCTTCTAGTATTTAAATACAATAAGCAAGCAGAATGCCGTTAGTGTAGTTATTAAATTTATAAGTAATGGTTTTTTTATATATTTTATTCCAGAAACATTAAATTACGTCATGTTGAAAAATAATGTGACATTATTACATATTTCTTCTTAATTCTCCTTTTATTAAATTTAAAAAGAGTCAGATGAATATATGCAATAACTGTTATTTAAACGATACTTTTTAAAATTAAACACATATGGATAGAGAAACTACAGTAAGTGGAAGAAGATATTTCATTATGTTTATAAGTTTTATTACTGGATATTGTGTCGAATAAACTGTTCAATCTCTTGAAAAAACACCCTGTTTATAATCTAAACCCTTCAGGGATGTATTTTGTTTATTTATATATTTAAAGCCTTCACTGCATAATGAGTGGTTATTATAATAAAAATAGACATTTCCTCTGGATGGTAAAAACATTACTACGAGTAGTAAGGAAAACATGAAGGCATGAGTAAATATACACTTCCTCTGGATGGTAAGACATTACTACGAGTGGTAAGGAAAACATGAAGGCATGAGTATAGTGATAGTAATGTTGGAGCACCGTAACATGTTAATGCCATAAATAACAATAACATAATGAAATCAGTGCAGATAAACTGGGGTAAACTTGTAATCCTCTTAATTTCTCGGACTTTATTTTTAAGCTTTAAAATCAAACTTTGCCTCTCAGTTAGAAACAACAGGTTTAAATCGTACTTGTGATCATAAAGCATTTATTTATTTGGTACATTTTGAAGTTAACTGGCTCCAAATTTCATACCACCAAAAAAGCCAGTCGTTCACGAGAATGGCCGAAAGAAGGTCACAGAAGAGAGCACTTCCGTTTTTCTTGCAAAACACTTGTGGGTGAAATATACACTCGTTGAACGTAAGGGCAAGCTTTTGTTGTTTACTATATGACTTGTTTTGTTTATGGACAGTTTGTGCGCTCTAATCATCATCTGCTTTTAATATCTGGGTGACGATAAACCAAGAAATTTCAATACAAGAATGCATAACAACAACATATTATGTGAACTGATACCCCTGTGACACTACCATGTATTCTACGCTATATTTTTAGTGTCGAATATAGGAATATACGTCTTAACTGTATATTTTAATATCTCATATTTTACACCTTGCACATGTTTGCACATGTATTTTTATTCTACGTTAAAAAATAATATTTTCGTGAAAATATAGAGTTAAATATTGAAAGGAGATAGTTATTTCTCATTTAAATCTAATCGGAATGGAATATTGATTCGCAGAAGGTTTCATTATTAGTAACCCAAATAACCGTTAAGTGTCATCCTAGAAAGCAATCAATAATATGTTTTAAAACATATTACTTTTTGATACCTGTCATATAATTCTAATAGACACTATTATCTAAATTACTTAGTATTAAACTCATTAATTAATTTTATTGATTAAAATGGATATTTTTATTTATAACTATTGTAATCAAGTTATCCTATCTCATAATTTCCGAGTTCCTCAGCAATGTACTCTCTAATATTTGACTTTTAAATTCAACTGATTCAATATTACTTGGTCCTCAAATGCCTAAGTTTCTAAATAGCTTGACTCATTAAAAAAAACTAATCCTTAAATACCTTAAATATTTAACATACTGAAACGTCAATAAACTATATACCTTTATCAAAATATATTTCCTACGCCCGATCCTCAATACGTGGTCCTTATGTACTTGTGGGAGACTAAATCATTGGTCTTTATTTTCAAAAGTATTTTCACTGTATAATGTTAATATTGAAAAGTTTGTTACACATAGATTCGTTTGGGTTAAAATATATTACAATGTCTAGAACTACAAGGTAAAAAAACGTATTTTAAGTAAATTGTTTTGGACTTTATTCAGGTAATGAATCACTTGAAGATATAAAAGAACAATGTATGTACACGTAATGATGGCAACGTTTCTGTCAACTTGTTATCATGTACAATATGGTACATTGTGGTTAGGTTAGTGAAGCAATTAACGTCATCAATCCTAAATATAATGTCGGCGCAACGTATTTTCATGGTGTTACATTACATATAAGACTTGTGTACATAAGGTACTGGCATATTCTTGTAGTGATTTTAATGTTTATTTGGTTATTTATTAGTATATATGTTTTTTTTTCTGGTCCTTACCTCTTTTACTTCCATGATTTATATAAATAATACACACTTAACTTTTTGAAAGTTCAAGCTAGTCGGCTCGGTGTCGTTTACACTTATAGTGATTTGCTTGTCCTTATAGTTTTAGTTGAATAATAAAAAATACTTTTTTTCCTTTGTCCATAAAAAAATTATGTGGTTTTATTACTCATCTTCGTTTCTTGTGACAATCCGGACCATTTAAATGTCTCCGTTGCCAACAAAACTCAAAGATTTTACAAATCGGTAATTTTTGCCAAAATAGAGACATTACACAATTTTCAGCTATATTATCAGCTTAATCAGTGCATATTGAGCTGAAAAATCTAACGGTCATTTTGTGGGATTTTGAAAATACGTTTAAGTATTTTAGTTAAAATGATATACTGAAAGAGAATTTGAGGGCCTGTACTGCACTAAATGAGTTGAAATATTAGGGAAATATAGGAAGAAATGTTGGTAGTAAGAAGTTTGAAAAATCATAATGAAATAAGAAAAGATATTTGTAAGAAAAGTAACATTACTCAACAAAAACTGTAATTATCATTCAGTTGTTTTACATTTTATGAATGTAGATTGTTTTTCAATTATAATTAACTAGTAGATCTAGTAGAATGAGAAATATCGTGCCACCATGCAAGTAATTTTCACCTTATTTATTTATTAAGTTATTAATCTCAATGTATGAAAAGTATACGTGAATAACAAAAATAAAGTATTAAACAGAGCAACGTTTTCGCAAATTAGTTTAATAACTTTAGATAAATATGTAACTAAAGTCAAGCAGATGGAGGTTAAAATGCACAAAATATTGTGACACAAATACTCCAAAAAGAAACTTAAAAATCGTTTCCAAATGATATATTTTTACGTAAAAGAAGTGGTGTAATAATCACTAGAGGACCACTACCAGATTGAACTTCCACATCAAAGGATGGATGCTGCACACTCAGCTACTATCGCCTCATACTAGTCGGTTATTTGGTTTACCTCATGTAGTAAAGCCTCATATCTCATCAATCTCATTCATCAACCTGATACGAGGTTAAAATTGTACCTTGTTCTTTTGAGGTTAAAATGAGAACAGGTTACTTTATTTCATATATTTTAACATGTAATTGTTTTAAATAAATTAAAACATTTATTTAAAGAGGTAATATTTTATTCATATTTGAAAGCAACATTTTATGTACTTGTAAAAATTATATAGCGATGTAATTATTATAAAATAATAAATGTAACCATTTGCATTATTTCAAATATAAAAACTTATAGAAAACACAAAAAAGAAATCGCAAAAAACTTTCAACGTGATGTAAGGTAGAGTAAAATGTGTATCGGTTCCAATACTACGTCCTTGTTGTATTATTAACATTGTTTTTATCGTTGCATTCAGTAATTACAAAGCAACGAATGTTATAGCTCAGAACCTTTTTATAAATCACATGTATCAAGTAGGAGACCGCAATTGATTGACCTCCTTTACTAAAAGTTTCTACAGATTTCACGCACACAATAGCCACTTCTGAGTAATAAAAGAAAAGATGGTTTATTTTTATTCTTCATTTGCTCATCATTACGACCGACTGACTTTTGTGAGAATATCATCATACAGAATACTGTAGAGAACACACAATTCAAGTTATACAGACCAGTTAAAAGTATTCATGGCCACAGCTACGACTTAAGCTTACACTGTCTCTAACTGAGAGCAAAGCCTTAGCGCGATCAATCTCCATGTCTCCAATTGTACTAATATTGAGATTTTTCTGTGACTGGTTTCTAGTTTCTAATATTGTTACTGTATTTTTGATATCAACATATTTCGATAATTTTCCAAAGGATATGTCCACGTCCATTATGATGCCCTATTAACAGGCAGTTAAGTCTTCGAAAAAGTTATTCACTGTGCTCAATAAATATGATATTAAATATGAAATATCTTTGTGTGTGTGTGTGTGTGTGTGTGTGTGTGTGTGTGTGTGTGTGTGTGTGTGTGTGTGTTGTGTATATATATATATATATATATATATATATATATATTATATATATATACATATATACATATACAGGAAACAGTGTGTACAGGAAAATTCGTATAAATAATTTTTAATAATAATCTAACTCATAGATTACATTTATCAATTAATAAATGAGCGTTGTAACACGCAACAAACATGTTAGCCACAGCCTTCTTCCTACTATTTTGAAAACGTTCCATTCATAAACCTTACACTATTCTAAACTGAACTTAAACTTACATATCATCATACATACATCACACTGACAAGTGACTATAGTAAATGGTGGTAAATACAGCTGAAGCAATATGGCGATAATTAAGAAATCAAGGCTGGTCCTTCTCATTATTTATTTATTCCAGATACACTTCAAGAGATTTTGACTAGTTATTTTGGTCGTGACATAATTTTCCATCCACAAATTTACCAGTTCAAACGCCAATTTAACATTCTTTCAATGTTTAATGAAATCTGTTTTAAGAAGCAGATCAATAAATTGTACATCAGAGATTATTTATTCAAAAATGTAACAATAAAAAACTATTTGATTTTTCGTTGAATTGCCTTAACAGTCATGAAAACTCCACTTACATTATATTCTGCATAATGGAAGTAATTTATAATCATAACTTTATTAAAAATTAACTTCTACTTACGTGATAAAGTCAGAATTACCTGTAAATAAAAACAGTAAGATACATAAAGACGTATGCTGGTGCGAAAGTAAACCCTAATCGTTTTATCTCACTGACTGACATAAAATATAGCAAAACCCAGTTAAAAAATGTTGTTCATTCTTCTAAAGAACACTTAAAAGTTGCTATAACGTGCAGTTGTTAGGAACGAAGTCACAATGCCACGTCCCACTTTGCGTAGCGTCATGACAACGTCTTCAGGTGAGAGTTTCTTGTTGTTTTGAGAAAACATGGTGCTTTTAATCATTAGACTAATATTACATTTTATCGTTTCATTAATAAAACTTAGTAAAAGTTTGATAGACTTGAGATTCCTTTTTATTATGATATGCTTTATACTGCTGTTTAACCCCCTCCGAGTGGTGAAAGACGCTGCAGCGTCTATTAAATCTCGTTCGCGAGTGGCAAAGACGCTCTAGCGTCTATTAACGCAAGTCTCTCTTGTTCCGGTATTTCCGATGTTATGCCGCGACTTAAACGCTATATATTAGGTATGGTTAGAAAGACCAGATTCTAAACTTTAATTTGATATAGTATTTAGATATGCTGGTACTAATGGAACTCTTACAAACGGTTCATCCACCTACTGTACTACCTCCTGGACCAAGTGTAGGTCTTCTTCACGGGATTGCTTATTTACCAGACTTTGTGCAGTGTGTGTACACACCAAAAAAGGGGGTTAAAAAGTCACTTCTGGTGCCCCAACTTGTAATTTTGGGGGTTCATAGGGAGTGTTTTCCCTTACCTGGAACATTATTGGAGGCCTCTCAAACTAGGAAGAAATGATGAGGAATGAGGTTGGCTCTGATACTGACTAAAATGCAGTAAAAAACGTGTACATAAAAGTTTTCGATCAGCAAATAGTGCGTTGTTTTTAGGAATAATACATATAACGGACACATATTTTTGTTCAGAATTAAATTTTAAACAAAATGGCTATTTTGGATTTGTGTTTAAAAAATTAAGTTTAGGAACATTTACTCAGCCTAATATAAAACAAAAAAATTTGAATTTTTATTTTTGGAATTCAACCCATTGGTTTTTTACACCAATCCAAGGTAAGTGTTTCATATTATTACCATTCTACTCTGTGTGTTATGAAGTTTAAATCGATGTATGATATGTCATACTTATAAATATACAGGATTTTATATAAATTTTCTTTTGCGAACATACAAAAGCAGTAAAAATGTCCCGCCACTTGGAGAAAAAAGTACCGCCACTCGGAGGGTTAAATAAGCATTTTTTAAATTGACAAATAGAGTTGAAAGACTTGTTATTTTCAAAATATTCATTTGTTGCACGTTTGCTCCAAACCAGCTAAAACAGGATTTTGTTTTGCAATCAACGTAACCATCGTATAGTTTTATAATCAGTATTTGAGAAATCAAGAATTTGTAATTAAATACTTCAAAAATAAAACAAAAAATACTCTAAGCATCAATATTATCTCAAACATCATTAAAAATATAAACTTTTGTCTTATTTTGGGGTACTTTGAAATACTACAATACAATATTGTGACATATTTTTAGCGTTGTTAATGCAGAGATGTTAGTGGCAAACCAAGTAAAGGGAATGAAAGGGAGGAAAACTTAAAGTAAAATATGCCAGGCTTGATGAAATTCCACGATGACAACAACATACGCTCCAGGAGAAAAATGTGACACGTTAGTATTGCAGCTCGACACCGGAATAACAATCACACAAGATTACAGCGCTAGTTATATTTATAATGGAATTCATAGAACTATCTATGATGAGTAAAAAGGTGCTTTTTGAAATTCTGTCTACATTAGACATCCAAGTCCTACGAACTTTTTGATAATTCGATTAATTGAAGAGATGTAGACATAACTTAAGCAAAATCTCAGTAAGAGAAAGTTGGGAGTAACTGATGGTTTGTGTGTCTCTAGGAACATCTAAACTTAATTAGTAATATGGACGTATATTTTTACGTCTGGAAAGAATAACAAAGTAATTTCATAGTTATACACTTCATGGAGTATACAAATTTAAAGTCATCGAAATACCTAAACATAAGCATTTATGTAGATTTTTACCAAATTGACAGTCATTAATAGGGAACCATCTTGACGAATAAAAGTTAATCTCAATGTAGATGAAATAAGTAATTGGTACAAACATAAATACAAATTTTATATGGGAACTGTAGTTTGTTTTAGATCAATTACACCTTTCATATTTGTTTTTAATTACATAATTTAATAAAAATATTGGAATGTGACAACATACGTTTTTAGGCAACACTTCTATATAGCATATAGCGGGAACGATCGATGTTTCGTACAGAGTAGAGGACGTTATACGGCCAAGGAATCACGGGAGGTAAATTTATATCCAACAGAGTTTCTCAACGGCCTTGGAAGTTTCCGAGCAAGATGGAACTGGTTCAAGACTGGCAAGTTTGTGAGCTCGGAGTGTCCCTATGAGGATGAGGAACATGATGACGCTAACCTCACTTTCTTATTCCTTTTGAATACGGTGAGGTCCATCTCACCAGATTCAGGAACATTCTTGGATACTGATGTATTTATTGAAAATCATAGTTTGAAAACAAAAATTCATGTCAAAGACAGTAACAAAATGCAATATTTGCATTTCACCAGCTACCATCCAGTTCACATTAAAAAATCTATCGGCAAGACTTTATTAATAAGTGCAAACAATCTTTGTAGCAATCAATCTGACTTCCATATCTACAATAAATAGACTGTCCCATGTACTTTTTGAAAGGGGGTATCCAAAAAATCTTGTTGATAGACAAATCAGAGCACCTAAAAATATTTCCAGTGCTATTAATCCTAATGATCCTAAATATATCACCCAATACTTTCCTGGCCTTCATAAAATCAACAAAATTCTAAAGGTTTCTTTTCCTATTTTGGAATCTTCCCCTGAGACTAGAAATTTATTTTCTAAGCCCCCCAAAGTAATTTTTAAAATACCTCAAAATTTACAAAACATTCTCTCTAGACCGATATTAAAGTATGAGGGAAATCCAAAAAGTAATAACATCAAATGTAACGTGTGCAATCCTTGCAACAAGCGGCACTTGTAAGATGTTAATAAATTCTAAATCGTTTAAAAGTAGCACAACTGACAAAGAATATCCTATTAAAGGTATATATATCTATATCTATATATATATATATATATATATATATATAATATATACAATATATATTATATATATATTACATATATTTTAATATTTATGTAATAATATATATAAATTTAAACACGAACATTTCAATATGATATATGTAAAATAACTACATATAATAAAATAAAACTAAACCAAATATATACTACTACAAAAATGTATTTTTGTTTAAGACAGCGGGATAAATAAACGTGACATTAGGTGCACCTAATTAAGTTTTATAACACTATTAACAAGTAATTATTTACAGAATTGTACAATTAGGTTATGTTAAGAATAATGAGAACCATTAAAGTCTTTTATGATCCATACTATCAGAATGCAAGCCAAATTAATTGTCTGTTGTACGAATGAATAAAGGAACTCCAATTGGAATTCAAATTTGCGTAATTTTTAGTTGACGAACAATGGAAGACGACAATGTACCGCATTCTTACTCAATAAACTTACTCGATGTGAAACCTGATATTATCCGCAGCGATTTACATCAGGGTGACGTTATAAAATTGGGTTTATTGAATTCATTAATTGGCTGTCGAGAGAATACTTCCAACTCAGCATTTTTACTCCAAAACATTCTAAGCTACAAAGAACATACAGAGATCAATTCTGGTGTAAATATTTTCACCCTGGAAGTTATTAGAGGGTTTCTAATAACCATTATCGTTCTAGTCCTTAAATCCTATTAGCAATAGAATAACTAGAAACTGTATAAACGATTAATTTCTCTCACTCTCTAGCTTTTTCACAAGCTTTTGATAGTTATTGTCAAGAATTGTTATTGTCTATTTTGCGATCTTATAGTTTTAGTGATCGTGTTGTAAGTTGGTTTAGGTCATATTTAAATAATAGACAACAAAGAATCAGAACAAGTAATGGTTTATTGTCAGAATGGAAGTGTAACGCAGTAGTAGTTCCGCAAGGATCTACATTATCAGCTCTATTGTTTTCTTTATACATAAATAGAATATGTGATTCTTTAATTTTCAATGAAACCTTATGCAGATGACTTACAACTGTATATTCATTCTTCTGTAAATAGAATAGTTGATGCTGTTAATTACTTGAATTCAGATTTAAGTACACATTTTCAATGGTGCAATAACCATAGCTTAAAACATAATATTGCAAAGTGTCAACCAATAATCTTGGGCACAAGTATGTTATTAAATACAATAAATCTTGAAAACATTTCTAAAGTCATAATTGATAATAATTAATTAGGATATGAAGAAACAGTAAAAAATCTAGGTTTAAGAATAATAATTAATTTGTCATGGTCAGATAAAGTAGATTACATACATAGAAAAGTGTTCCAAGGTTTATATAAGTTTAGACGTTTATATTTTAATCCAACAGAGAAAGTTAGGAAGATGTTAGTTTAGTCATTAGTATTTCCACTGTTTGATTACGCTAGTGTTGCTTTTAGTGATGTAAATAATACTCTTTTATGTAAGTTACAATGAGCTCAAAATGCTTGTATAAGATTTATTTTCAAGCTAATATTAGATCAACATGTAATTAATTATTATAGGCAGTTGGGTGTTATGAAAATAAAAGAAAGATTAGAGTATAGTACGCTGTCTTTAGCTTACAAAACACTTAAGCCAGGATACCTATATGAGAATTATTAATTTATGAGGGATGTACATTTACGCCAAACAAGATATGGTGAAAATACCTTGCAATATCCTTTACATAGAACAGTAATATTCGAGTACACTAATTCTTTTCATACTCAGTCAATTAGGTTATTGAACTCATTGGAGATAGTATCAGGAATTGTAATAGTGAAAAAATGTTTTAGAAAAAAAATCAAAAGTATGTTATTAAAAAGGTATGATGATTTGTGAGTAAAAATAAACTTTAGTAATAAATCAGTACATAAAAATTGTGTAAGTAAAAATTTTGATTTTGATTAGAAGTGAATGTAGTTGTAGAAGTTAAATTTACATAAAGAATAATAATCATTATTGTAGAATAATCTGTTTGAAGAAAAACTTATTTAAAATATTGTAACCACAACTCATGTGTATTTGTACATGTATTTTGTATCTGTTGTTGTGGTAGATTGGACCAATGGCCTAAATCACAGCAGGAGAAATAAAGAAATGTCAAATCTCTCTCTCCCTCTGTCTCTGTCTCTGTCTCTCTCTCTCTCGTTACCGCATATAAAGGTAAATATTTAAATGTTGTTAATTCTATATCAAAGCTATACTTTCCCTGATGGATAAGTTTACACGTTTGTCAAGAACCATTGTACATTGTAAAGTTCTTACAGTTATAAAGGCAACTTTGTAGATTATTTTAGCTGAAGCAATAAGCGTTGCATGTAATTTATCAATTTCACTTAGCAGGAAGTTTGCTGTTAACATCTGCTGTTCTAATTCACTTACAACATCGCATGTTTTAATTACTAATTTCAGAATAATGTGTGTGAAGACAAGACGGAATCTTAAACTCATGCATTGTCTATCCGTCTGCCTGCTTTTTTAATCATTATAAAATTTACAATATTAGTACATTTTCAAAATTGCCAATGATTCTAGTATGTAATTTTAGCATTACTGCATTGAACTCATGCAATCTTTGATTACCTTGTAAATACGTTTTCCAGATTTCGTTTAGTAAAAATAACCCTTTTAATGAATATTTGTTAATTATGAGTATATTGTAAAAAATGTAATATTAGTTTATTTTGAAGTTATACGTGAATGAAAATAAATGTGAAAGGGTCTTTTCTAGTGTTGTGGTACGCATGAATAATTCACATACAGGGTGTGCCACTAAGAGCTTTAAACGATTCATTTTATATTACTAGCCCATTTATGCAATAAACATGTTCAAGCCTTACAAAATTCACTAAATAGGTTTTAACAATATTCTGTGAAAATATCAGTTGTCTATTAATTGTTGAAACAAAATAGTGACATTTTCAAAAACTATACTGTAACAACATTAAAAAAACAGTATTTTTGGTTTTGTAAAGTTATTTATTGTCATATTCTACGGAAATAAAGCAAATCAATCAGAAAAATAGAACATATCCTATTAATAAACCTACAATAATTACAGTCCACAATTATTCGAATTGTAATACATCCACAATGACACACTGATAACAGCGCTTAACAAATGAGTTTCTACATAATATAGTAATTCTTCGGTATTCGGAGAGGTTTCTCTTCAATTGATTGTTTCAATTCCTCACAATTATTATAGCTACGGGTATAAACTTGTTCCTTTATGCTTCAAGTATGTTCCTTTCCTTTATGTTTCCGTTATCCTTTAAACCCATAGAAACAAATCACACACAGTTAAATCTGGGGATCGGGGTGGCCAATCTAAAAAAAAATCACTTCCATGACCAATCCAACGGCCATGAAGGTTGTCATTTAGTAATCACTTGACAGGATTTGCGAAATGGGGAGGAGCATCATCTTGTTGGAATGCTTCATACATTTCTGGAACCGTAAAATGAGGCAAGAATTGTACATTTATAACTTGTTCATACCTATTCCCAGTCATTGTACTGTCTGAAATGTAAGATAGCACTTGATTACAACTGACAGCCGCCCAAACAGTAATTCCTTTTGATTTGAGTAGAGTCTGTTGAAGAATGTGTGGATTACCGGTGTTGTAATAATTACAATTATGCCTATTTACAGCACCGTTGCGGTAGAAATTGCACTCGTCTGAAAAAAATTTGAGTATGCCAATTAGGATCTAGCTCATAAAACTCAATGATACAAGAACAAAACTCCACTCTCCTGTCCTTTCTTTCCACTGTTTTGTTCAATATTGAAAGACATTTCTTGAACTTAAATATCAGTAAAACTGTAATAGAAGGAGGTTAGGTTATGTTTTATAAGCAATATTCTTCATTTAACCATATTTTTCAACAATGAGCGTTATTAAACAGCTGTTCTTTAAAACTGCAACGCAATAATCAAATCAGATAATTTAAGAAATGAATTTTTATAAGTAGCAAAATGGTAAAATTTGCAATATGTAGCCTAACTATTTTGTTTTTTACAATTGGTAGGGAGCTTTAATTGTCACAGAATATTTTAAACCTACTTCGATAATAATTGTGTAGAGTTCGAAAATGATAAGTGCATAAATGGACAAGTAATATAAAATCAATCGTTTAAACCTCTTTGTGGGACACTCTGTATATGACCGGTCCAGATTTGGATTTAATACTACAGTTAAGACAGTTATTGTTATGTATTAAATAAGTAATGCAAGAACTCCATTGTTTGAATATAAAAAAGGAATTATTTGCAAATGATTTCGATAATAATTATTACTTTAGTACATAAATATTATGTTTATATAGTTCTGGGAATCGACACAGCCATTGTATACATTTCTTTGTTCAACTAACGTAAAATACTGCATCTGATTACTTGTTATCATGTAACACTACTGATTACCAATAAATAATGTATGCCTTTGTTTCGTTTCCTAAAATTTCCCCATTTTATAAATACATCGAATTAAAATATTTTCATTCTACAAGACTGTAATCCGCACCTTAAATATTAAAATGACAGTGTTCTACATCGGTACAAATTTTACTCTTATAAGATTGATTTAAAATAAGTGTTTTTGTAAGTACTCATAATCTTTGTGATATAAAAATGTGTATTATGCTCTGTTGATATCTCTGAGCCTATGTGTACTAGACTAGCTGCTGCTATATGAGGATAGTGGGATAGGCTCAATAAGGCCTAACAGTTAATGGTTACGTTGGTGTTAGCAACAACTGCAATGTGGCGCGTACTCTTAACAATTACTTTAACACTGTAATGCTTCTTTTTAATAATACATTAAAAGCTTTTATTATTATCAACAAATTACAACTTAATGAACAAGAAATTGATTAGCATATATCTAAAAAGGTTTTTAAAATTATTCGTATGTGTACATTTTGAATTCATTTGAAATATAACACAAACAGATATAATGAATAGAAACAAAATGCGTAATTTAAAGGCTGCACATTAGTAAATATTTATCTCTCCAATATTATTTTAAAAACACGTTAGGAGTGTATTCAAAAATAACACTAAGTCCAACACGGATTGCTTGATTTAGTGTTATTTTGTACTTGAAGGGAAATACATTAAATTATACAGTACTAAATACCTATGTGAATTGTTCTGAATACACATGCAATCGTATCTATTCAAGATTAGATCAATATTCTTATCCGTCAGTGGATTTAGTTGTATTTGGTATCCTTGCATAATATAACACTAACAAAATACGCTAATGTAATGTAAAGCTTCTAATAAAGTATATAAACAATTATTCTAAGTTTTACGGAACGAAAAATGACACATGAGAAACCTATAATGAGATCAATATGTAATAACTAAAATATCATATTTTAGAAGTAATGTTTTAAAAAAACATGGAAAAACTTAGATGGAAATTTAGTTATGTTTTAGTAAGTTTTGACCTCTTTGTCCATCTATCATTCATTTGGTGTTATAATTAGTTATAAAGATAAGATTTCTTACAATATTTTATTATTAGTCTCAAGTGCCATAAAAGATAATAACGACTTTTACTATTGTTATTACAAAATTACAAGTACGGTAACCTGATCAATGATTTAAACTTTAACGACTTCTTTACTTTTACACTATGTTTTTACCAAACAGTCATAAAAAGCTCCTACCAACTGCACCTTACGTCACTTTTCTTGAAAACAGATTATGTCCTGTTATCAGAAAATCCCAGACACCCATACTCTCCAGACATCCCCAAGGAATCATTCTGCTGATGATTTGTCAAGGAAGCTTAGATCAATAATTAATACATTAGTATGAGTACATCTTGCTTTGTGACATTTTTTCAGATTTTTAATTCACAACTATACACGATACATTGATTAAAGACATATAAATTTAAAATAAAATTACCAAATTTAGAGAAAATTAAAGCACTGTAAACAATAAGTTTGAAAGACAAATAACTTATTTTTATACTTTTGTAATATATAATGATGGCAATGTCCAAAATCCTATCATATTATCAAATCGTTCATTGTCAATAACAAATCTTAAAAAGAGTAAAGTGTTCAGTCAAAGTTTAGTGAATAGTTATCAATCAAGCATAAGTGAGCTCGGATAGTTGCATTTTACAGTTATTTAACGAACAATCGATTAAATATTATTTAGCCCCGGCTAGGTAAAAAACTGAGTGTGTTTTCTACGTATCGTTTCCTCCACTTGTAGGAGGTTCCTTAACTATAAGGGTATCTAGAATACAATGGTACAAAAACTGCATTGTAAAACACAATAAAAAATTTTAAAATACTATAGTAATCTTGTTAATAAGTTACATTACATATAGAAAAATCAACGAAAAAGTAATGATAACATTATAATGCCAGACTACTGCCTTTATACGTTCAAACTTAATTTGAAAAAATTAAAAATTTTGCATACACATATAAATAATAAAACATAAATGTGGTTAAATTTGTCTAAGAAATGTGACTAGATAGCACAATAATTTTAAACTTTTACGTGTTTAACATTACTAATCGTAAGTATGACACACGAGTTTTTAAGAATCGCCTGTAATCTAAAGAGGGAAACTCAAAAGCTTTATTTAAAATATATTTCAATTTCTGTAGGGTCGATTAAACGATTAATACGCTTATTAATAAAATTGACAGTATCGCTTTAAATATATTTATTTGAATATTAAAAAAAAAACATACATATAAACCCTCCATACAAGCATGAAAGATGGAGTGGTTAGAAGATGAGTCATTAGCAAGAACAATACTTCGAGGACGATTACGTAGGGGTAAAACCCATTGAGTAGCTGTCAGCACGCCAACTGCCAATAGCAGAAGTATCTGTCCACTGCCTACTACAGTATCAGTAAAATATTACTGGAAAATATTTAGTTATGAGTCAAGATACGTTTTTTAACTTGGTTGGAAGGGAAATTTCAACATACCATGTAATATATAAATAAATACATACAGGGTTTGTCCAGAAAGTATAATAGGACTGAGTCGATAAAAAAAATTTATTGAGAAAATCGTTACAATTCTTTAAAAACTTTCAAAATATTCTCTTTCTACGTCGATGCAGCGCTGCCAGCGCGATCGCTGGCTTCGGAATAGCCTTGAGAGCCGCGGTGCAAGCTGCTTGGATCCCCTCTGTCGTCTCAAAATGCTTGCCTTTTCAGGCGAGGAAACAAAAAAAAGTCTGGGGGGCCACATCTGGGCTGTATGGCGGCTGTGGAAGAGTTGGGATGCCGGCCTTCGTCAGGTAGCTGTTCACAAGAAAGGCGGTGTGAGCCGCAATTTCTGGTCGCCACTTTTGGGACCATCTTCGCACACACTTTACGCATGTACAAACACTCCGTCACAATTTCATGAACCACAGATTTCAATAAATGTAACATCTATGCAATTAAACGAATACTTAGTCGATGGTCTGAGTTCAAAACTTTGCGCACACGAGTCACATTGTCGGTGTTTGTCGAAGTCGAAGGTCTTCCAGCACGGTCTTCATCAGCGACCTCTTCCCGGCCCTCCAAAAAGGCCTGGTGCCACCAAAACACACCACTTCTTGCTAAAGCAACATCTGGTTAAGCCTGCTTGATCATATCAAATGTCTCTGTCGCAGATTTACCGAGTTTCGCAATGAATTTAATCGCCTTCCTCTGCTCTAACGACCGCTGCATTTTCGGCTTGCACCACTCACAGAAACACGTCACGTGAAAATGCCTGTCCTGACTCTTCAGGTGCTCGGAGACAACTGGCCAGCCGCTTGTTCGTTAGCTCAGAACGCCCTCTACCGAATCCAGTCGGTGCGCGCACGCTCCGAAGTACAGTCTCGGCGAAAGAAAATTAGTCCTATTACTTTCCGGACAAACCCTGTATATATATTCTGAAATGTATTGTGTATATGTTTAGAAAGTAGTAAAAAACCAGCAGATCTTTCTTCAAAACAATACCATGTAACATCAACTTTTCAGGTTTCAATTCGTTGGCTACACTGTCTAACAGAACTTTCTCTTCAAAAATTATCTTTAAAACAGTTTCCAGAAATTTAGATTTTATGTTTTTATATTAATATTTCGTGATTTCGTGATATGTGTCTAAATTGGGGGAGAATAATGGTTTTCTAGTTGTTACGAGGGTTAAACATAACCACGTTTACCTCTGCCTCACATCGCTTCAACGAGACTTTAAACATTCAATCTAAAAATAACTTCCCATTTAAATTCTACGAACTTTGTAAATGAACGTTGTCCTCCTATGTCTCTCTCTTTGACCAACAAAAAACAGCTTTTACAAAAGTTGCAAAATGCAGATTTAAATAACAACTGCTTCACTTTAGCAGCAGTGGGCGAAGATATTCTTTCAACCTATTCTTAAATCATATTGAATTGTAAGGAAGGAAAAGCACTCAAAGCTAAAAAGATCACTAGGTATCAAGAGATCACTTGATTACATCACAGTATAAGTGATTTTAGAGAGAATATTAGATCTATCAGTGAAAAGACGTCACTACAAGCTCCTGGTGTGATCAAGGGAGAATTCTTTGAACAGTTATTGCTTCTCTCCTGCCTATCCTGTCGTCGTTTATGGGTATACTTGTTAATATGTTGGACAAAGGATAGAGATAATTTATTCAAAAGGATAAAATATTATATATTTAAAAATTAAAATAATGTTTTTGTTTAGTTGCAAAGCCCATTCATTGGACTTTATTATTATATTTTGTTAATACAATTTTTAAATGGAGTACTTAGGCTACCATTTGAATCCGTTACATATTGACCCTTTAAATTGAAATTAATATCGGTTTGAGGAGATCCTCCATGACATTTTTAATTTATAATTCGATGCTATGTACAATTTTTAGACGATTTGAAATTCTTTAACTTTTTGCATTTTTTCAAATTAGGAAAACCTATTTTTCACATACGTTATGAAAGGATACCTCAGTAATAAGCATGAAAAAGTGTTGTTATCTTCCCATATTATAGTAAGAACAGAAGAGCACTTAATCTAACACCTCTTGTTTAAAAGTTTTGGCATAGTCTGTAAATATAATGAAAATTATTAATTTTAATTGTACCAAAATATGTGTTATTTATGAGTGCTTTAAAATGGTGTATCAAGCGTCTGATTGTTATACATATTACAAAATCTTTCTAAGATTACCCCGACCCCTACTGTTATTTTGTCGTATAATCATTTGATGTTTTATACCGCAGTCAATATTAGAGTGATGAATTCAGAGTTAAAGGTACTTAACAATTGAATACAATCAATTTTGTTTCTTGTCATATATAAAAAAATACTCACAAATTATCACTAAAAATAAATTATTTCGAAATTATGTCTTAGCAGATTAGCCCCAATGGCTTCAATGAAAATTACTGGAATTTCATAAAAAATTACAGATTTAAATACCCATTTTTCAATGTTTTTAATATTCAATAATCTTACAGAAACGACTCTAAAGTCTTAAGTTTGAGCTAGATTTTTTTAGTTAGATTCCACTTATATCTAAAAATAAACTACACAGGATTTCTACAAACCATCGATATAAAGAGAACTACGTTACTGTTTTGGCCTCTATTTCAGCACTGGGCTTAATTAGTTTCTATATATTTAAATATCAATTGGTGAAATTTTAGGAACTATTCATTTAAATACTATGGGATTTTTTAATACTAGCTAGTTGATTCTGACTAATGATTCAACCACCTAATATTTCAAAGCTCCAAATGGAAGGTTTAAAAATTGGTACTTTTTTTCGGAAAGTAGGATATTTTCCAAATATTGTCACTATTTCAGGATCGATTAAGGTAACTTACCTCAGAATTTTATTCGTTAGAGAAATCATATATAAATTATAACATTTAATCATCCTGTATGTTTGAATTTTTTTCAGTTAGTTAAAAGATTTTCAGATGTTCAAAGACATTTTGTTATTTGTTAATTTGTTTTAACTCTGTAGTCCCTCAATAACTTCAAATAAGATCAGCCAACTTAATCTACAGGCCTGTATATTATAATGCAAGTCCAATGCCGTACTAACCTACACTGACCCCGATAAGTTCATTATAGAGGTGAGGATGTTCCAGCAGCTCGTATTTCACTTAGGTCCTGTTGAAATATTACGCGCTTCATTCTACTCCCGGATTGACATCTGGGCCATTACATTGGACAATCTCGTAAAATAAAGGTTTCATGTACTTGATTAAGCTGGCCTCATTTGTCTCAGTCTAATCATCCGTATACCTGCAGTGTTCCAGTATAGATCACAAGAATCTTGACAGATGGTGGTGGTACCTGCAGTGTTCCAGTATAGATCACAAGAATCTTGACAGATGGTGGTGGTACCTGCAGTGTTCCAGTATAGATCACAAGAATCTTGACAGATGGTGGTGGAAGTTGTGTTCTAGGATATAAATCCATGGTTTGCTGGCAATAGGTTTTGAAACGAATGAAAATTTAGCAGTTCATAAAAAATCATTTCTATATCCTATGCTGTTATGTAGTCTTGTTTACATCCACAATTTTTTGGTGTATTGTTTAAGAGCCCTTTGGATTTCATGAACACATTATGATGTTTGATCATTTTATTTGCACTATGGTATTTTGTTTGAGAAATAAGAACCTCTTTTTTAATTTAACTTTTAATAAATTTACGGTAAAAAACATTCATAATATGTTATGGAATTATATCTAATTAGAAAAAACGTTTTGATAACTACAATTTACTAAAAAATTTTTTTAAGCTTTTTAATATTTATTTAATTTTTAGGATATATGTAATTAAAACAAATGTACACACCTAAGAGGTGTCTGATTGTAACCTTGGTTCTTGGGCATACGTGGCTGGAGCTATAATTATCAACTTACAGTTTCTAGTAAAACCGTGTCGAAATCTGTTTTAAATAGTATCTTAAAATACTTGGAGTGTCCTTTAAAAATAAACTTAATAAACCGTATCTCGCAGTTAGTAATTTCAGATAGTAAAGAATGGATGATAACAATATAAAATGATTTTTTATTGTTAATCTTATATAATTTAGCAGTTTTAAAGTTTACTACAACTAAAGCTTAAAAATACAATTTAAAGCATTACTAAAGGTTACTTAGTAACTATGACACAGTTCTTTAATCGTTAAAAAATCGATATTTGATAAGTCATATAGCGTACAAAAGCATTCATTCACAAAAATTCAATTATCGATTACTAAATTTTAATGATATCACGCACTTCCATTGTATGATGTCATAAGGTTTTTAATTGCATTTCAAACCTATGTTAATCAATAAATTAACAATTATAACTACTACATTACCTATTATAAATCACTATTTTTACGTTATGATTAGATCTATTTAATGTTTGATTAAATATTATTTTGTCATCATGCGTTTCCCAAATTTAATTCTTTTTACAACTCAGAATCCAGAAAAAAATGTGCACTTGGCGAAATCAGTAAAATGTAGAAAAAGAAGGAACCTCATGACCGATCCTTGTTAGATAACTTACAATTCTTTGTTGTAATTCTTTTAAGATGTAGTATGTTCTTTTAAGGTCAGCAACATAAATATTTTTAAATTTGGTGGAAAAAAATGTCTCCAATACCAAAATCTTTAAATATAACCATATTAGATTCAGGGATCAGTTTTATTAGGACTTACATAACCATAACTTTCACTAAGTTCATTGTAATCTGGATGGTAATACATCACTCAAGTCATCAATATCTTTTTTTAATACCTAAGTTTATAATATTTTAAAACAAACAAATATATTAATCTGTCCTAAAGATTGTATAAATCAGATAATATAGCTCAAACGGCTTTATCTTATATAAACTATGTGTGTACCAAATAGAGTTGTTTGTGTAATAGTATTTACAAAATGTGCATTATTTAATCAAAGAAATTATAATTCTTAAATAGTAATGTAAAAGTATTGGAATTTATCTTAGAAACATTAATTGAAATCATCTTTACATAATGTTTTAACATATATATATATATATATATATATATATATATATATATATATATAACAATATTAAACATAACATAACAATATAACAATAATAACAATTATTAGACTTCTTGATATAAATTTCCTTTAATATTTCGGCTTGGCCGTTTTCAAAAAGGTATAATAAAAAATAACAACACAGCAAACAAAGTCTATCTTCCTCAGACACATCACAAAATCTTCATCTGACGAAGATAGCCTTGCTATGGTAAGGTTTCTCAAAAATAATAGTTTTAAATATTGGTTTATATGTTTAAATCTAATTAAGTTAATATGAGGCAATATAAGCTCCATCTTCAACACAATAACTGATTGACAGCGTTTGGCAGTGCAAGAAGAAGTTGTGTTGTTGTTTTTAGTCCATGGCCTAGAGGAAGAAGAAGTTATTGGAACGAAACCTTGTTCCTTAATGCTAAAGCATGTGGTATAACATAGCCGCTTATATACCATATATCAAGTATTTCTGCTTGTTTTAGAATAATTTTCACCATGTGACATAATACTTGGTTACTTTCGTCCACTGAAATAACTCATGTTCTAAAATATATAGCATAATGATTTCATCCACCGATAAATTGTTCTTCTTCAATTGTTTCTTTAACATAGAATTAGAATCAGTAATTGTGTAATAGTGCAGAGTAACGATGTAAGAAGACTTAGCAGTTTTTTGTTGTGCGAATACGTTGAAAATTTGACTTGAGAAAATATATTCAGTGATGAGAATTTAGTATTCCATTTTAACTTACTTGTAATAATCCTAAAACTATCTTCAACAGATATTAAAGAATTTAGGATTTATTTATTTGATATATTTGAAGTCACAGATCGAAATTATAAACTTAATATTTATTGTATATAGTTTAGACCTTAATCTGATAATATAATTGCACAACGCCCCCCCCCTCAGAGAGCTAAAACTGAAGATTACACAGAACTGTTACTCAGCTATTCAGTTCAAGTGTTTAAGTTGTTCTATCTACATAGTTTAGACGTGCCTGTGAAATTGTCTCTCTAGGTAGTAACTTTGATAGTAGATTAGTAATTGGAACAAGCTTCTATTGCGTATCTAAACTTCATTAAGTAGTAATGGTAACGTCTATTACTTGAATGGATTATAACATGCGTTTACTATCGTTAAAAATGAGTTTATGAAAAGAAATATTTTTTCGTAGTTTTTTTCGTATTATTTGTCAAAAAGGTGAATCATATACCAATGTCCTAAGTACGCATGTGGAAGGTTTCATGTCTTGGATATAGAATTTATAGATTTTTATATTAAATAAATCAGTCACGACTTATCGTTAATATTGTCGTTAAAACTGTTCTATCTTTAAAATTAGGAGTATTTTAGCTTCGTGAAAATTAATTGAAATTTAACATTGTAAATTTACATTCATGAGAGTTCATGAAAACAAACCTATTTCTCACCACCTGGATTTCTGCAATGATGTGCAAATCCTTTTCATGACTCATTTTACTATCTACAGTGCATTTACAATAATACATAACTTAACAAGTACAATTATATCGAGTTAAGTTCCTTGAACCGTCGAGGTATGAAAACTTGTTCTCTTTTGTGATAAGGTCGCTTCATAAAAGAAGCCTTACGAAGCCTATCACTTGATGAGCTGGAAACATTTCATTTCTGTCTGTCTGTCCTCACGACATCTCCAACGAATTGACTTTATGGAGTATATTACTCCATTAAATTTGACTGAGCGTTATTTAAAATTTGTATTCATCATATAGGTAATCGTGTTGGCAACAAGAATACAGCAAATTAAATAAATGTGATAACACAGAATTCTATCATGCGAAATTTTACCATGTAACATAACACACATGTAGCATATTGAAATGAGTTACTGAGTTGAAATTTTGCATTCAACTTCAACAAATCCTGTTACGTGATACGTGGTGTGGCGTACTCCTAACTTTTTATAGATTTAGAGCACTGACAATAAAATAAATGAAAATGTCTGTACATACTTCTTTGCCAGGATCTTATACTTTGTTGTTTTGTCATTGGTTTTTCACTATATCAAGAAAAATCGAATCTTATCTTTGTTGCACATTAAAAGCCTTCTGGGCTACGAGAATGGGTATGATACCTTCATATAATAATGTCCTTACTAAATTTATAATTATGGTTCATATCTTGACCAGAACCGTGGCCAGACACAATGAACAATTATTATATCGGCAACCATAATTAGTTAGAGGACAATATTACTCACAACCATTACTGTAGAGGAAAATAAAATAATATCCTAAGACAAGTATATTAAGGATAGTGTGTTTACAATCCTTAGAAAAACATTTAGCGTATACTATGCGAGATCTAGTAAAACTTCATTAGATATTTAAAACTTTGTTCTTTTCAGGACGTATGAATGAAATGAAAATTTATTTTTTTCAATAACGGACGTACTTGTCACAAAAATTATCCGTAATGATGCGCCGTCACTAACTCCTCAGACACAGCCCGTCCTAGCACAGTGCCTATGTACTCGCCCACGATCTAGAGAGTATACGGTGTGATATCTTCTATATGGATGTGGTCTTGCAGTTCACTTGCTGGGAGGTCAAACTTTGGGATGGATAAGGGTTAGTAAGTATTAATATCTGAGTGCCGTGTGACCTGGATTCTCCATTCACATCTTCGATTGGAACCCTCCTAAGGAGATTTGTTAACGTAAGATTACTCTTTCAATATACAAGTGTTAAGAATAATAACGGAAAGTGGGGATCTCAGGAAAAATTAAAAATAAAAGGTTTGAAGTGCAGTTAAAACTAATGTCCTAAAGTTCAGATTCCACTTGAAATTGTAGCAATCCTTTAGTTACTTTTTTACTGTGATATTAATATTGGAGAAGCACACAATATACTAAGTTTCATTTCTCCATGAGAGTTTAATAAGCATTTAGAGTAGGAATTTTGGTCATTTTATTATCAGTCCAAAGAAAAACGTTTCACGATTTTTATATGAAAGGTGATTAAAAGGAGGGAAGACTTTTATCTGTAACCCTAATAATATTTAAAATGAGAAAGTACCTTTGTTTATTTTTAAATAGATTGTACGAAAATGTTACATAGACATTGTTAGGGTCCTTGGGATGAATATAGGCCTATGCATATTTCAAAATATTCTGGGATAGGCCGTACTGGTTTCTAAAGCAGTAACAATTCCCATTTGTGTCTCTAAAGTTGCGAAATATGAATTTAAAGATCATGTTATTGTAATACAATTTTATGTGTAGACACTGTATTATGGCAGCATGAATATATGTATGTTTAATAAATTAAACCAATATTTTCAATTTGTTTACATATTTAGATTTAAAACAAAACAAATGTAAGAAATATCTTATTTCAATATCGTAGCACAAGGTAAACTAATTAATTTATATTTTATTTTATGAACTAAATTGTGAATGTTTGCATGTCAGGTTTTGAATCTAGTTTCCTTAGACATGTAGGACAGCATATTTAACAGTAGCTGAGGGAACAAAAAACGGAGGGACTTGGTTACTTGGGACTTGGTATCAGCATGATTCAAACAAACCAATCTCTCCGTGACTACAAATACAGGAAACAAAAGAGCGCAGTGAGTATATATGATTATAGCAAAAGGAATCACAAAGCTATACACGAAACACTAAATGAAATTTGTATGACAAAAATTCGTCAGGGGAGCGTCTCAACCATTTATCAGTGATGAGTTATACGGTACTGCTTAGATATATCAATACTGATATAATTCCTAAACTGATCCAAGAACATGTACTATACTACATCATGTATTATCTTTAATCACGGATGACAAATTTCTTAATATAAGTACTAGTGATGTTTATATCTTTAATTTTTAATAACAATATCTATATCCATACAATTAATAAAACTGAACTGTTTCAAATTTAACCTCATTACAAATTATATGTAGGCTGAAATAAAAATGTTTTAACATTCTGTTAACCTCTGGTCCTCTTAATCTTGGAAACTGAAAAGTGGGTAATTGAATTTAAATAATAGCATAGGACCCTATCGTATTAAATACTTTCACTAAGGAACCTATGAACTTTGACTTCCTCTAAATTGGTATAAAATAGTTCGAATATTACTGAAATCCTGGGGCTATTCCATAAAATACATAGAATGTTGCACAGATATTGCGGATGACGCAGGCATGTGCTAGTATTGTTTCAAACTGTAATGGTGCCTGTCTGTGTGTGTGTCCCTCAATCATATAAAATCTACTGAACCGATTGTACTGCAAATTTACATCATATAGGCATAAAACATATTTCTATTTCGAAAGTTCGTCCGGGCTACGTCCCACTGGTCTCTGAAGTTGGGAAAATTTCCATAAGGAAAGAGTTGTAGCACATGCTATGAATTGAGAGAACTTGTTATAATGTAATATGAAATCGTGGAGGTAATGAATTCAGGAAGATATATGAGAAGTAAATAAGAGTAGTAACGAACAATCGGTTGTTGAATTCAATCGATTGCCCCATCATTACAGCTGGTAACACTGCGTCACAACCCAAGCCTGCATTGATATGTCTCGTAAAATTGTATCAACAATATTTTTTTTATGAATGTAGTGTTGTGAATATTTTCTTTCATAATTCAATCAACAATCAAGCGTGTCTATATATCATACTGTGTATTATATCCTCCTAAATGATAAAGCGTGCCTAATTGGTCAAGCACATGTTTTATGAAACATTGCGTAGCTTCTGAGAGTTCAACAATTATTTAAGCTTGATGTACATTATTTTTACAAACGTGTTTTGAAAAAAAACTATAAGTAACCTGGGATACGAATATCATAATTGTTGGTATGACTTTTTAGTGTATGACTACTTTAACTGTCATTACTGGTTATACACAACATACTTATCTTCCTCAGTTGTATTAAACCAGACTTCCAGAAGTTGTAAGTACAAACTGTAATCCATTATATCAAATGTTGTAAAATGCTAGATTTAAAAAATCTAGATAATTACTGTAAAATAGATGTCATGCTTCTAGTAATAGGCTGATTTCACCATTTTTCCCATATTACGGAATCTATGTTTTCATCGTGAGTTATCCAATTGTAATCGCGCTGCGAGTGTGAGGAAGACTTTTCGCGATACTCCAAAGATTCTGGATTCGGAAGATGAGATTCAGATTAAGTTTGGTTTTAAAACGAAATACCTTGTTCGTCATATATTACAAAAATGCGCACAGTTGAATCTATACTTATAATACTAAAAATACACTCTTATAATAATACACTCAAAATTTCGTTAAGTTTACAAGCACTTTAAACCATGAAGTAACTGCCATACAACAATAAAAATTACAATTTGTAAATAGGTGAATCTGTAACTTGAACGTATTTTACAATGTATAACGTAATTAATTCTCGTTTTAGAAAATCCATGGAATAGCGTGTACACCAAACATATTTACGACTAAATATATGTGCTAGAGACATCCATAACATATCAATTAGCAAGTACGATAGTTACATATAGATGTGAGAAACGCATTTGTTGGTGATGGGACTCGCAGCCACTAAAAGCCCACCGGCCCCGGCATCACTTGAGGGTGTCTAATTAGTCCTTTGGTTGGGCAACACCAGGGCTATATTGCCTTTCTTTTAATTTTTTTTATTTTCAGCACCTCATCTATATAAATATATATATATATTATTTGTAGTAAATTACTTTACAATAAAAACAAAGTGTTTTTAAAACATTGGCACTATATTTCGGTGAAAACCGTCTTCAGGTGCAAAATTGTATAAAATATAAAAATATAAAAGAAAACAGTACAAACGAAAGTAAATAAACAGTGAATAAGTAATAATAATAAATACAGATGACATGAACTAAACAATTGTTCCATATGTTGATTTCAAATTTAGACGTTTTTGGCTAAGTTATCTGATGTTGAGTCCATGTGGAATTTTGCTCTTTAAAACCAATTGGTGTGCTTGTTCTAATGTTCTGAGGTAAATTGGGTTTGAATTTGTATGTACTTGCCGAATAGGTTTGACTGAATATGTATTTTCAAAAGTTTCATTGTGATTTATACCATGAGTCACGACAGTTTTCTTTAAATCTTGGTGTTTATAATCAAATCGGTGTCCTGTCATTCTTGTCCTCAAGGTATTTGTTGTTGAGCCAATATAATCTGCTGGACATTTTTTACATTGAATTTGGTAAATCACATTTTTAGATTCACAAGACAAGTTGCCGATGATAGGATATGTCTTGCGTGTTTTGCTACTAGTGAGTTTTGAAGAATTTGGTAACATTTTACAAATCAAACATCTTGGTTTATTACACGGATGTGATCCTTTTTGTTTTGGTATTGATTTTTCATTGGTGTTTGTCATTGGTAATTTAGGTTTGACCAATATATCTTTAAGAATAGGAGGTCTTTTAAAGATTACTCTAGGAGTTGTTTTAAAAATATCATTAGTTGAACTAGAATTTTGTAAGGTATTAAATGCTATTTTAAGAATGTTATTAATTTTGTGAAGCCCTGGATGGTATTGAACTATTAATTTTGGATCACTGTTTTCAAATTTAGAATGTAGTGTTTTCTTTTTTACATTAAGTTTATCTTTAAGTAATTTTCGTGGATAACCTCTTCTTAAGAATGCGTTCATAATATCGTCAATGTATTTTTCCAAGTCATTTGTATTACTACATAATTTTTGAGCTCTGCATGCTAAACTTTTTGGTATATTCCTCTTGATATGGACTGGATGACAGCTGTCGTAGTTTAAATACTCCAAATTATTCGTTTGTTTTACGTTAATTTTGTTTTTTAAATGTCCATTTTCAATAAATACTTCCATATCTAAAAATTTGACTGATGTTGAAGACGTCTCAAATGTGAATTTTAATTTGCTAAAATTGTTTAAATGTTCTAAAAAGTTGGTTAAATTATTCTTCCCATGTGTCCAAATAAAGAAAATGTCATCAATAAAACGTTTCCAAAATATAGGCTTGTAATTTTGACTGTTGAGAAAATCTGTTTCTAGTTTTCCCATGAAAAGATTGGCATATGACGGAGCCATACGAGTTCCCATGGCTGTGCCTTTTTGTTGTAAATAAAATGTATCCTGAAAACGGAAGCAATTCATTGTAAGCACAAAATGGATTAATTTTGTAATAAATGAAGTAGTAGGTTTTGTGTCAATTTGTCTTTGATTAAGATAGTATGTTACAGCTTCAATTCCTTCATCGTGTCCTATATTTGTGTATAAAGAAGTGACATCAACGGTGACCAATATTGCATCGTTAGGAAGAGGTTGGGGTACATTTTTAAGTTTATCTAAAAAGTCATCAGAATTTTTTATGAATGATGGTAGATTTTGAACAAAGTCCTGTAGCTGATGATCCACATATGCAGAAATTCTTTCTGTAGGTGATGAACAAGAAGATACTATCGGACGTCCTGGTGGTGGCATAAGTTTCTTGTGTAATTTGGGAAGAATATAAAAGACCGGTGTACTTGGATGTTGTGGTATCATTAAAGCTATTGAACTTTTGGACAGATTTTCATTTTCACAATTTTCATTTAAATATTTTGAAATGTCGGAATAGAACTGTTCTGTTAAGTTTTTGTCCAATTTCTTATATGTATCTTCATCACTTAATTGTTTGTTTATTTCTGACACATAATCAACTGTATTCATTATTACTGTAGTATTTCCTTTATCTGCGGGAACAATAATTATGTTTTTGTTTTTTCGTAAAGATTTTATGGCTTTTATTTGTTTGTCATTAATATTAGTGGTTTTCGGAAGAAAATTAGGATCAGCTATATTAGATATAACAATATTGAGAAATTGTTCAAGAGGATGATCCGAACTTAGTTTGGGTGCTTCCCAACTAGATTTAGATTTAAACTTAATTAGTGACTCATCAATTCTGTTTTCAATGCATGGTAATTTGGTAGGATTGTTTGAAAAATAGTGTTTTGTCCTAACTTTATTAGCAAATTCCAATGTATCCGAAACTAGTTTCATATGATCGAATATTGGCGTGGGGGCAAAATTAAGTCCTTTTGATATCACATCTACTTCATCATCATTCAAGACATATTTTGATAAATTCACAAAATTTGGTTTACTTTCGCTTTGGTATGAAAGCATATGTTTATCAAGGGAAGGATTAATGTTAGATTGTTCTACAGTGTTTTGACATATATTAATTATGTCACATTTACCTTCTTCTTCGCAATTAATATCTGGATTCACATCCTTTTTTGCATAATCAATCTGAAGCTTTTTAATTTTATTAAGATGTTCACTGGCTTTAATAGACATGAAAACGTGTTGCTTCTAGGTTAATTTTATTTACTAAGTATATTTGATTTGGAAAACTTGATGTAAAACGTTTTGTAATATTCATTAATTCTTGACTGTGTATGGTTGCTTGATTTTTGTACATTTCATATACTGTTGAAGTCAAAAACGTGTTAGTGCTTCTTGCAATTTTATTTATTGAATCATGCATGTACTTTGGTATTCCTGATAAAGGAAATTTTACTGTGAGGCCATTGGGAACAATGCCTAGATTTAAACAAGCATCTAAATATAGAATATGTAAATAACACTTTGCTAGTTTTGTTATGTGATATTGGATCTGATTCAATAAGAAACGTTTTAATTCTTCATTGTCCGATGTCATGCTGGTCACGTGAAATACTTTTTGAGTTTAAAGTCAAACTATTTCAATATTAAAACTTTAAACAACATAACTTTAAATCAGAATGTAATTAGAAAAACGAATTAAGAAAGCACAGTAAAAAGAGTCTGTAACAGTAATATTAACAGAAATATATGAAACACACAAAAGGTAACATCGAAATGAACAAAACAAGGCGTTAAAAAGGTGTATAAAAGTGTCAATAGACTTACTTGCTTTTACTTTGAGAGTTGATGCCTAGAGGCTTTATATATTATTTGTAGTAAATTACTTTACAATAAAAAACAAAGTGTTTTTAAAACATTGGCACTATATTTCGGTGAAAACCGTCTTCAGGTGCAAAATTGTATAAAATATAAAAATATAAAAGAAAACAGGACAAACGAAAGTAAATAAACAGTGAATAAGTAATAATAATAAATACAGATGAGATGAACTAAACAATTGTTCCATATGTTGATTTCAAATATATATATATATATATTTGAAATATATATATATATATATTTATATATATATATATATATATATATATATATATATAAGTAGATAGTAATATGGGGTTCCTGGCGCACTTTCGGAGCCGACCGAAAAGCAATGTAAAATACTGTTCAATGTACCATAAAGGAAGCTGAGAAATAACACAGCAAATCTCAATGAAAAATTAACCGAATCTACAGTCGTTCGTCTCCAAAAGCGATCGGTACATTACTATCTACTCTGTGGAATGAAAAATTAACCAAATCTACAGCTGTTTGCTTCTACTTTCTTAAGCTGTGCTTTGTAAAATGTTGTCAAATCTGCTACGAATAAAGGAAAAATCTTCGAAATCTTAATAAAATTTAATCAATTTAAAACATTTTTACTAAAAACATACTGTACTTTTAATAAAAAACTTTTCTACTAAATAAACAACATGAACTCACCAAGCTCTCTTCAGTTTCTAGCATTTCAAAAACTTACAAAGAAAGACAATTTTAACGAGTTCAACGAATTACCAAAACATTTTAAAGAACAGTTGATACTTTCCTTAAATGATACAGAATTCAAAGAACTTGTAAAGTCTTTTGCAGAAAAAACGTCTAATGGAGTGTTTTACTATCGGCAAAAAACTAAAAAAGTAAGGGATTACATATTTAATATAATTACGAAAGATATTGAAAAGAAAGTAAAAAAAATAAACAAACAGAGAGTTTTTCATCGTTTTTTTATGACATTTTTCCCATATTATACGTTCTTTCAAGATAATCAAGACTTAATTGATGAATTTCTTAGGAATTTTTGTGAGTATCAAGATTTATCAACACAATTCATTAAAGAGCATTATAGAATTTTTCTTATAGAATATAGCCACATTTTGTGTGTGAAACAAAAGGTATTACTGTAGATAATATTCCATGTGATTCCTATGAAGAAAGACACCAACTATGGTTATCAAAACAGTACTATGACGTGGGGAGGGACTGCAAGTTTTAGAGTTAAGACTTTATTCTACAATGTTAATTGTTATAATTTCTTTATCTTTAATAGTCTTCTTTCCAGTAACAACCAAGTGTAATTTTTTCATTTTTGTTTAATTCTTTAATCTTTTTCTCATCCAAAACAGTCAAAAATCTGTTCGGCAAGTGTACTTTACAATCTTCCAACTCGGCAATTATTGTAAACCCGAATTTATCTTTCATTTTCTCCAAATTCAAGATTCTATGTTTCTTCCTTTCTTCCAATTCATTTAACTTCTTATACTCTTTAAACTTACATTCTCCAATATCATTTAACTCTTTCAAGAACTCCATTTAAATAGAAAAAATTTAAAGACGGAAAAAATGAAATTTGCTAACAATCACTCGAGAAGTCGGGGAGAATGTGAGTAAAACCGCATTCTTTTCACGAGGTTCTTCGTTTAATGTCTCCAAATGTACTATAAAATCATCGAGGATTTCTGGTTCAAAATCATAAAAAAATTCTACATCTAGATAATAAAAAAATACAGGTAATATCTTTTCATAATAAACGTGTGTATCGATACCTACAAACCTAATGTAGTCTTTGAAAAGGAAAATAATTTTGTCAATGGTTCCAAGAGATAAGTAAAAATTTTTATTCTGTTTTCTAAATTCTGTAACAAATTTTGTTTGCTTCTTGTCTCCGTATTGTAATTTCATAAGCAGATTATTCAAATGTGTTAGTTTATTTCGAAATTTCTTAGGTTTAGGTCTTTCGTACAAAATTAAATTACAATCTCTACAAACTAAATATCTTTTATCGATAATTTCTCCTCTATTAGAACACTTGTAACAGTTGGCATTATACTCTTCCATTTAAACAGAAAGATTTTTTGTTTAAATGGAGATTATGGAACTAACTCTGCCGAGATATAAATTTTTCAGCGCAAATGTTTGTGTTTACATTTCTACAACAGAGATAAATAGAAATAATTTCATTCTATTGTACAACTATTTAGGATATTTTGTCTATGATTACAAAGATTATTCCGGAAGAAATCGAGATTTTTCAGTGGCGAAAGAGTATATTTTTGAAATATTAGAAGGAATGAAAGAGAATAATATGAACATCATTAACTACTGAATTTCTCTAATATCGTTCTTAATCACATCATAGGCTAAAAATTTCTCAGAGACAACAACAACATAACAAATCGCGTTTGTAACAGCTTTTTGAAAATCCATATTGATAATTATATCGTTCTTTGAACCAGAAATATTTGTCAAACTCTTTGTTGTATCAATGACATAAATAGGTCTATTCGCTAAAAATTCTTTAGGATTGTAATACATTTCCTTATTATTACAGTAAACTTTCTTAAAATCTTGATACATCTGATACATGATTCTGAAAAGACCTCCGGAAATGTTTAAATTTTGTAATTCATCTGGATAATAAGAACCGTTCAATTTTACTCTGATATTTTTTACATCCAAACTATCAAACTTTGAAGGATTTTTTTCTTGATTATTCTGTCTATCTGTTTGAAAACCTATTATAACGAACTTGGGATTGAAGATATTTCTATAAATATTTGTGATATCGAACGAATAAGTTGTTCCGGAAATACCTTTTTGTTCAATACATTGCCAATCTAGAAAATTAAACATAATGTTTTGACTTTTTGTAATTTCATCAATCAACCTTATTTTACTCGTGATTTTATAATCAATCATTGGAACTCTAATAAAAAAATCTGTAATTGTTATTTTTCCATCAACAGGCATAACATTTCCAGTTGCAGTCTTCAGAATCACATCATCGTCTTCTGCTCTTATAAAACTTAGAAAAAATCCTCCTTTATAGATCGGAATAGAAACATTTTCAAAAAATCCTAATCCAAAATGAGATAAATTTCCAGCTGCTTCAAAAACACCAAATTTAAAATCTGATTCAAAGCCATTAGAAGTTTGAGAAATAACATCACTTTTTGAATACGAAATAGTTCCTTTAATTGTGCTTAATTGGCCACAGTTTTCGACTTCTTCTATCAATTTATTGTGTTTTCTTACTTCAATCTTAGAAAATAAAAACGGTATAAAATTATCGATTAATCTAACATTATCAGTTCCAAGATATGCTTGACCATCTTGTTTTGTTAAAGTTCCAGAAATATAAAACTGGAAGTTAGACGAGCAAAAGTTATCTCCAAAATCAATATTAAACTCAGTTCTTTTATTCGGTTCATTCAAATGTTGTTTACTAATTGGATAGAAATTTTTAAACTCCGCCCTTTCAATATCACTAGCATACTTTCTGTAGTCCGCCATTTAATAAGAGAAAATTTAGAAATTTTTTAAAACATAATGTATAAGAAACATATCATTTTTTCATCGATCTAATGTACGTTTTTATAAGAAAAGATACAAATTTTAGTAAAATAATTATAAAGATTAGAGTCATTTTTAATGATCTACTTCGTCATATTCAGGATTCTCTTCCTTAAATTTTGCGATTTCGGCCACATATTTCAATAAAATCTGCACAGGATAGTAACCGCTATCTATAATATTATTCCAATCAACTGTATCTTTATTTTCATCCAAAAACTTTATACTCAAGTGTTGATAGAGACAAAGAACAGACATATGATCTTTTAATTGATAATGTATATTTTCTTGAATGAACTCTGATGATAAAGTTTGATATTTAGCAATGTTATACCAATTCAATTTGTTTACGTATAATCTCATCATATCTTCGGATAATTCATATTTTTGAGAAATATCATCCCAATGTTCTTTTTTCAAATCTCTTTCGTGTTGCATTATAAAAAGATCGAAAGCACTGTAATGTCCCGCCATCTCTATTTATTAAGAAAAAATTTCAAAATCAAGTTTTCATAAATTGGCTCTTTTTAGCGTTACATTTCAGCACATTTTCCAGAAATTCTCTTAACTCCATTGATGTTTGCATAGTATTTTATATCATTTGTTGCAGTTTTTTTCTTTACATCTCACACAATATATGAGCGCCATTTATATAAGGAAAATTAGTCATCATAGCCACCTACTCCATTAAATCTGTTGTCGATGTTTTCAAAAGTTTTATCGACATCTTCTTTAAATTTATTAAAGTTTTTCTTCTAGTTTATTTACTTTATCGAGATATAAAGAGTATCGATCATCTATTCTTTTAAGTAATTCATTTATTATGTGTTACTTTCTCATTGAAACGTGTACTAAAATCTTCAAAAAAGTTTATTTTCTCATTAAAACTTGTATCAAAAATTTTTCAGAATTTTTGTAACTGCTACACTAATTATTTCATTAACAGTATTTTTATATATATCAAAGTTTTCTTCTAGTTTATTTACTTTATCAAGTAATTCACCAACATCGTCTACTGATCTTCTATTTCTGGCTTCTAACTTGTCATAGACTTCTGTTGTAAAATCTTTAACATGCTGTTTATGATTCTCGTAATTTTTGTTTAGTTCATTAAACATTTTAATATGATCTTCTAATTGAATCATTACAACAACATCAAATGGATTAATTCCTTTACTAACACTGCTAATTCTTTTTCCTTTAAAATCTAAGGCATTTTTAACATTCGGATCATGTAAATCAACAATATCGATGTTTTCTGATAATTTTAGAGGTTTTAAAATTTGTTCTTTAACAACAACATCATGTTTGTCAATACCAGGTCGAACACCGACAATTCTTTTCTTATTAGCCAAACTAACATAATTCTTTTCAACTTTGATCGCTTCAGTAATTTCATCAGCTTTTTCGATATGAGACATTAAATTGGTAAATAATTTTTTTACACCATCATCAACTTCTTTTTCCAATGTTTTTATTTTATCAGCAACTTCATTTGAACTCATGAAATTTGCAAGTTTGTTATCATATTCTGCTTTAAAATCTTCAATCTCGACAGCAAACATATCTGAATCTGGAAGGTTTTGTAATACATTTTCTAACTTGTTATCAAACTCATTTCTCAAACTATCAAAATTCAAACTATTATCTACATTTTGAATAATTTGTGTTCCAAATACGTCAAAAATATTTTGTGAATCCATATTTATTAAGCAATAATTTGTTAACAACTTCTTTAAAATCTTTACCAGTAACTCAGTTCATTCAAAACAAAAATACACAAATGTCCACAAATTGGGGGATCGTTATAGTCTTGAATCTGAGAGTCATTGTAGTAAACGCTTGATTTTTTCAAATATTTGATCAATTCTATCGGCGGTTTGTCCTCAATTCTTCCATACGAATCAAAATAACATGCATTCTTATCATTTTTATAATAACAAATCCAATGTGCACTTCCCATAATCGAGTCTAAATTCACAATTCCACATTCAAATTTCTTAACTTTTTCAGGTAATGTATCTCTCATAAAAATTCCTCTAAAATGTTTAATGTTTTTACAGATTTCTTCCAATTCCCCGAATGTTAAAGGTTTAAATTTTTTTTTCAATGTTTGATTTCACGTAATTCAAAGTTTTCTCATCTAATCCAGATCCTGTAAACATCTTCCAACTCTTTATCTAACCAATTTAAAATGTTTCGAACAATAGGAATCACATCCTTTTTAACGATTGGAGCAGCTTTACGAACATAAGGAACAACATTTTTAACAACTGGAATATTTTCTCCAAAATCTAATAAATCTTTCAAAAGTCCACCATTTTTAAGTTCTTTCAACTGATTATAAGAAAATTCTATTCTGGTTCCTTTATTGTTTTTCTTATGTTTCTCGAGTTTATTGTATTGTCTATTTGTTAAAAATATCTTATCTTCGCCATTTTTTAGTTGATCTATTTTAAATTGAATACTAACGGGTATTTTCTTCTTAAAAGCGGATTTTATTTTTTTCTTTCTGATTTTTGCTGAAATTTACATTCACCTCCATTTATATAGTTAAAATTTCAAGTTCTCTTCGATTCCCATTCCTAGTTTTCTCTTCAAAAACATTGCTCCAGCTGTTGGAAGCGCAACAAATCTTTCACCTAAACTAGCATCTTTTGATAAAAATCTATCCATTGCCTTATCTTGCAAAACTTTATCTGCGATATGTCTGGAATTTGTGTCTCTATGTTTTGCATAAAAAATATCGTGTTCCATAGCAGCTTGATCTAATTTATTTATACCAGGATCTCCTCTTTTTAGTCTTTTTTCGAGTTTTGTGCCAGGCCCCAGATACTGATAAGTTGGTACGTGTAATTCAAAAGGTAAATTGTTGATAAAATCATTCAAAAGTCCACTACCCTCAATCATAGATGAACTTATTGCCGGCAAAACTCGTTTTAAATATTTAATTCCATCAGGTTTTTCAATCATTTCGTCAAGTTTGTTCGAAATAAAATCTTTAATCGCTTTCTTTTCGTTCAAAAAATTGTTGTTTCCAGCCTTTTCTTGAGCATAAATATAATTAATAATTCCATCGAGTTTTGTCAAATCGTCGATATATCTGTATTCAATCTTATTATCACTGTATTTTCTCACGCCTGATCCTTCGATTCTTTTTTCCCAAATTGGTTTAATCAAATTGAGATATTTTTTTACCTTTACTTGACTTTGGTTTCTTAGTTGATGGATCATTATTTTTGTAAATTGAATCAGATTTCCATAAAATTTCAGTATACTTTTTCAAGTCTTCTTCAGAATATAAACCGTCTTTTGGAACATCAGTGCCTGTTAATAATCTCTATAAACCTTGAGTTCCTTCATATGTTTTTTCATTAATAATGATATCATTATGCTCAAAATTCACGGGCAAATTTCCAATCATAAAACTTTTCTTTTTTCTGTCCCAATACAAACCAAATTTATCATCCTTTGCTCTAGGAAGAAATTTTTTACCAATTTCACCAATTATTATATCCGTTGTTCCAGGACTTATTGGTTCAACTATGGTAGAGTCTTCAATGATTCGAGGTCTAAATGGTGTTGAAGATGGTAATTTTGGCAATTCAAACTCAGATTCTGGAATTGAAATATCGGCAAATTGTCGTACAACTGGAACCAAATTCATCAAATTTTGATTATCGCTTAAAACATTTTCAATTTTGCCCTCAACATTTTTTATTGCAGATGTTACAGGTTGATTAATTTTTTGAATAAATTCTTGTTCTTTTTCATCAATTCGAATCTGTTCTTTAAATTCTTTGATTAATTTCTTTTCGATTTGATCAAGTTTTTTTCGCCTCTTCAGAAGTTACGTTCACCATTTAATTAGAAAAATTTTGAAACGTAAACGTGGAACGTGGAAACGTGAACACGAAACGTGAACACGAAACGAAACGTGAAGGTGGAACGTAAAACGTGAACACGAACGTGAACACACGAAACGAGAACACGAAACGTGGAACGTAAAACGTGAACGTGAAACGAACGTAAAACGTGAACGTGAAACGTAAAACGTGAACGTGGAACGTAAAAACGAGAACACGAAACGTAAACGTGAACGTAAAAACATGAAAACAACTAGATTATCACACGTTTATATTGGAAAATTTATTCAAATATTTGCCATTTTTAGGCTTCAAAGTTAGATTAATAGTTAAAAATCCGTAGTCTTCCTTCCAAATTTTATCACATAACTCAATAAAGTGGTTAAAACTCATATCAGATCCCACATAATTGTTATAAATCTTTCTCGAATAGTGATCGTCTTGCTTAAAAATACACAACATATTCAGGTTATTTCTAATAACTTGTTTATCAACCTTTGAAAAGCATTGGGAAAGATAGATACAAGATATGTTTTTGTGACGGGACATTACGAAATATTCCTTAATAACGTCTTGATTTTCTAAAATACAATCATCAAAAAACGATTAACGAATTGGGTTTACATTCGCTTAACGGAACTATGTCCTCAGAAGCATTATAAAAATGTGATATTTTTTTGTTTAAGTTTTTCTCAATATTTTCAAATCTTTCTTGTAATTTTTTTATAGGCGTCTTGTTCTAAAGATTTACTAAAAACATACAAATTGGAATAAGGAATCAACCTATTTGTAGATAAAATTCAATAATAAAGTTGTTTTTCCACATCCACTTGAACCAACAATTAACAATCTGATTGGTTGATCTTTCTTATTTTCTTCAAACGTTTGAAGTTTTATCTGATCTTTTTGCTTTAAAAATTTCTCTCCATTTAAATAGAAGATTTTCATCTTGAAGCAACGCTTGCGAAAATGAAGCTGTTCAAGTTGACTTCAGAAAGCTCTAAATTAGTTTTAAACTTGGAACATCCTATAACACTTAGAGGATGAATCAAATTATTTCATCGGTTTAAGCGGTTTTTATTCTGACAATTTTGTAATAAATATTAGTGAAAGTTCTCCTTATTGTATAGGATTTAGTGAGAAGAACGTAACAAAATATTATGGTTTAAACAAAGGATATTATACTTTCGATCAAATAAAAAATTCCCTTAAAAATTATCTTAAAACATTCAAACAATCAGATAAATCTTTAAACTTTGACGAAAACAAGTTTGAAATGCAAAAAAATTATCTTTATAATAAAATTCAAATAAAATCACCAGTAAGAATAATGTTTTCAGCAATTATTGTAGATTTATTAGGGTTTGTTCAAGAAACTATTGAGCCAAATCAGGTATATTTAGGAAATAAAACGCCAAAATTTAGACCGTTCGATGTAATTGAAGTGCACTGCAATCTCGTTGAACCTAGTTTTGAAAATCATACCGAACACTTACACAAAGAATCTGAAATTTTGTACACATTTTTCCCAAATGTTGCTTATGGATCAAAAATCAGTGAAAAAACCGAATGAAAATCGATTATATTCCAATTAGAAAAAATATGAAAAGAATTCAAAAAATCGTCTTAACTGTTCAAGACTCTGAGGGAAATTTATTAAATAATGAGAGTAAAACAACAATATATTTAAGATTGAAAAAGGAATAAAAATGAGTTGATGATGATGACAAAATTCAATATTTTTTACTTAAAAAACAAGAGTCTATGCCATAGACCCTTTCAAAATCTTCATCCTGACACTGTTTTTATCAATGAATCTGGCCTTCATTCTCAAAATAAAAATTACTAGTTAAATTTCTTTTCTATCTAAATGGAGTCAGTTGTAGACCTACTCAATAATCAACTTAGATTTAAAAGCAAACATATCTTTACAATTGTTGACGAAAATAATGAATTTTGGTTTAAGGCTAAAGATGTTGCAGAAATATTGGAATTTAAAAATACGAGACAAGCTATCATAGATCATGTTAAAGAAAAATACAAAAAAAGCTTTGAAAACATAGATTTCTGACAAGGGTATCGAATCGCGACTCTTACAAAAATTACATCCAGACACTATTTTCATCAATGAACCAGGCATATATTCTTTAATACTGAAATCTAAAATGAAGATTGCAGAAAACGTTTCAAAATTGGGTTTTAGAAGAAGTTTTACCGAGTATTAGAAAATATGGCGAGTACAAACTTGAAAACGGAAAATAAGCAGTTAAAAGATGAAATAAAACAGTTACAAATTAAAGATGAAATGAAATCATTGAAAATAGAGAATCAAGAATTGCGAATGGAATTAATGAAGAGAGATATGGTATGTAAAGATTTTGATAAGAAAAAACACCATGTTTTTGTGTTAATTAAGAAGAATCACATGTGGGAATGGCCTTATTACGTTATCAGAGCTCAGAAACGAGAAATACCAAACCGATTAAAACATCTAAAAATAAATTATCCTGAATTAGAGATTTTGTTCATTGATGACGAACCAAATTCTATCAATCTGTATAACCAAATGAAAGAATCTTTGAATATTTTATACAACGGAAATCATTTTACTACAAATATGGCAGAATCTCGACTGATTTATAGAATATCTAAATTATTACACGATGAAAATGTTTCTAAATTTTACTAAAAACTCTCGATTTATTATATTTTGTTTGTAAATGTTTAGCATAACTAGGTAACCATCGTAGAATTTTTTTTTCATATTCACAAGGCATTTCGTTTTTATAACTTTCGCTGAAAATTTTTTTAGCACAATCTTTGCAAAAAGCATCTTTTTCTATCTTTACTATACTGCCAGTTATTAAATTCAGAAATATTTTTAAATTTCTTTACAAAAGTAACACTTTTTCTCTTCTAAAGTTAATTTGTTCATTTTAATCATATAATTCCTTACAATAACAGTCTTTTCTATTCTCTTCTTGACACTTTGTACATTTCTTTTGAGACTCCATTTATATAGAAAAAATTATTACACGATGAAAATGTTAAAACTCTTGAATTATGATATTTTGTTTGTAAATGTTTTTGATAATTATTTAACCATTTTATAGTTCTTCCACATTCACATTGAGTATCTTCATAATATAATCTATGAAGATTCTTATTTACACAATCTTTACAATATGAGTCTTTCTTATCTCTACTATAGTGATCACTATTAAACTCTGAAATTTTTTTAGTTTCTTTACATTTAAGACATTCTTTATCTTCCAAAGTTAATTTTTCTATTTTATCATATAATTCTTTATGATATTCCCTTTCACAATCTTTGCAATTATAATGCATTCCATCTTTCCTATTTTTATCTTTATAAAATTCATTTAAATCTTTAAATTCTTTGCACTTTGTACATTTCTTTTGAGACTCCATTTATATATAGAAAATTTATATTACAGTTTTGACTTCTTCAATTCATATTCATAAAACTTTCCGGTTATTTCTTCATTATTTAAATCTTTTATACTATAAGTTACAGGATCTGTGTTATTAATTTGATAAATCACAAAGATTTCTCTTGACCAATTGTTCTTATATTTGTTCGAAAATGTTTGTTTTTTACTAACAATTCTTACATGATCATTGACTTTAAATTTAGTTTTCGTGTGAATTTCTGGTGGAAACATACTTAAAAAACCGACTCTAATAACTCTTTTTCTGCATCTTTATCTACGTCTTTAGGCTTCATTTTGATTGTGCTATGAACAGTATCGTTATATTTCTTTACGATTTCTTGAAGAATATCGATCCATTTAAAGTTTTTATTAATCTCAAAAAGAACCTTCATTCTTTCATTTTGAGTTCTGTTATATCTCTCTACAATACTTGATTTCTCTTCGTTTTCAGTATGATAAATCTTAATGTTGTATTTCCTCAAAACATCGTTAAATTCTTTATTTTTAAACTCTAAACCCTTATCTGTATGAAGTAGGTTAGGAGGTTTGTGATTGATCCTTTATGGCATCTTTTACTATATCTTCGAAAGCTTTTGAAATATCCTTGCCGTTTTTTCTTTTGATAGCTCTTGACCAAGCATATTTTGAGAAAGTATCAATAACATTTAACATATACTTAAATCCATCATTTTGATCTGAATAGTTAGACATTATAACTAAATCTGCTGCCCATAAATCGTCAATTCCTAATGTTATAATTTTTCTCTTTTTAAACTTCTTTCGTACCGGTGCATGAATTTCTCTAGCTTCAATCTCTATCTCATCTTTAGTCTTCAATTCTTGCTTAACAGGTTTTGGATTTGGATTCTTTATAAACTTACTCTTGTTTGTCTTACATTTTGAACATTTTGCAGCAATTCTATACAATCCATTTTGAGTTTGAACGATTTTTGAATCTATATTTTTCGTTTTCTTTTTACACTTGTGACAGTGAATTAAATCATCTTCCATTTACATATCAAAGTTTCCAAGTTTATTTAATTCGTCTAATATATCAGATTTTGCTTCATTTTTATAGCCATACGGTACTGTATCGATCTTATTTTCTAGGACAATTCTCTTATCATCTTTAGCGTTCAGTGCCAGCTTGTTTATGGTAACAGTGTACAACTCATGTTTATAACTTTTGATGACTGTCATCTCCCTAAATTCTTCTTTATCTTCGAACAAACATCTCTTCAAGTTTTCGATATTTATTGTTTTATTTACAACGCTTCTCTTAATCCCTTTACACCTAACTGGGTTTTTATCTAGATATTTGTACGAGTACATCTTAGACCTTAAACCACAAAATTCTTCTAAAACTTCGCTATTTAACTCATCTTTGAATTTCCCTATTACCTTCTTATTTTTAGTAGTGAAACATTCATGATCTTTTGGATAATCACTTGTATCAAAGTCATCTATATTTTCTTTAATAATTTTAAAAGGATCTCGTTTCAATTCTAGAAAATAACTGTCTGTATCCATGTAACACAGATTCAAATCTGGATCAAAACTCTTTAATTTTTCATAATAAAATTTATACATTAACAACTTTGACAAATCAAGTACTGAAAACCCTATGTAAATCGGCTTGTTAAATTTTACTTTCTGTTTGTACATGTGACTCGCTATACAGTTGTCGTCAAAGATAGTGAAGCTTTTGAAGTTCGTTTTTCTTGGCCTGTTTCATTGAAAATTCTTCATTTCCTAGTCTAATATCGCATCTATTTCGCACATTTTCCATACTTTTTCCAAAAACTGAGTTGTTTATCAGCTTATAAAAGTCCTTTTCAAAGTCCGCTTGTAGCTTTGGTTCTCATGTTTGTGTTAAAATCAATGTATTCTTTCATAAAAGGCTTCTGATCGAATGCAATAACTCTATTCACATGTTTCAAAATCATACCTTGTTCCAAATAGAACTTCAAATTTCTCGAATGAACAACGTATTCAGTTTTATCCAGTAGAGTTGTGCAAAGTTTGTTTTTAAAATGTTCTGGAGCAAGAGGTAAATCCTTGTGATGTTCGTGTAAATTCGTTGGATATCCAAGATCAACTTCGAGAATATAGCCATAATCTTCGTCGCCAGTGAGTTCTAAAATTGTTTCTTGCCACTCTTCTTTTGTATACGTTTTAGGATCCATCCACTTGATATCGCCGTATGGTAAAACTTTGCATGAGGCCATTACCCATAAAGGTTATTAGCATCGAGATAGAGTAAATAGTTTTCGGGCTTTGTCTTATCAAAATCTTTTAAATATTTGTTATTTGCTTTCACATATCGCTTAATACACTGAGAAATGCCTCCGCGAATACCTTTTTCGATCATCAAATACATATTATAATCACTAATTAATTGTAATTCTATCTTCGTTAATTTTAACATTGCGTCCCATGCGAGACTGGGAGCTGTTAGATAGTGTGCCGGATCGAGTTTATAGCAATTCAAACAAATATTCCTAAAATTTTCAAAGATATCAGCGAGCAATAGAACATCTTGAATGTTATAGAGATCAGAGTAATTTCCTAGATTTTTCTCTTTTAATTTGTTCCAAACATTTAAGTAGTGTTGAAAATCTTTCTCAGATATGCTCTCATCTGTCAAAAGTGAATAGAAATCTTGAATTCTCAATTCTTCTGTGTAATCAAGTTTTTCAATACTGTCGATAAATTCATAGGGAAATATTCCTTTTCCAGATAGAATTTTAAAAATCTCGTCGTCGTCATTTGGCTGTCTTTCTATTATCTCATTCAGTCCATCTTTGTATAAAATGATTTGTATGTTTGAAGTCTTCTCTCTTTAGATTTTTAGCTAACTTTTCTATAGACGAGGCCATGAATCTGAACGTGTCTACAAACGAAAACTTGATGAATTTTCTTGGCTTATCACCTTCGAATTCATAGCCATATCCAGAATTTACAGAATAAATTTATATATTTTTCATCGGTGTTTGCAATCAAATCAACATTTCCATATTGTTTAGCCAATTCTTTTATGTACAAATGAGTATCGTAATTTGACATATTGTGGCAGGAAAACGGGAATATTTGAGGGAAATTTCAAATTTAGATTGCAACATGCATGAGCTGCGCCTCGAAACTTGCCGGTTAAATGACAATGATCTCTCACTTTATTATAACTCTTATCTTTCCAACTATCAGGAGTAAAACCATACTGAATTGACCCAACATCATAAGCAGACCATTCACAGATATGACAAACGTTTGAATTTTGATACGAAATTTCTTCTTCTTCTGTCAATTTCATAGGTTTCATGTTCTTAGAATTATATTTTTTCGCTATGTATTTCGATAATTTATTGAGTTCTTCAAACAATTTTGTCGGGACGTTTTTCAAATCTTCTTCATTTTTGGCACGATAACATATCGGTTTGTACATGCGATTGGTCACATTCGACACTAAATATAGAGTAAAACCATAAGGAATGTGCCTCTGAATCTTGGTTGTAGTCGATCTTTGTGGATTGTTCTTGCATGTCGGAATTTTTTCTAATATGCTCTCAAAGTCCATATAAATTACGTACGGATGGTTAAATTTCTTTTGATAATTAGTAAATTTAGTTGTTTGACCTGGAAATGGCATAATTGGCTTACAAACTTCATGATTTTTACAAATTTCTAAGTGATCTGTTAAATCTCCAGATTTGTAAAAATGGCTTAAACATCTTCTACACAAAAATTTTCTTTCTTTATGTTTAGACAACTGCGAAGAAACAAGCTTATTTAAATCGGTTATCAAAACATAATGAGATTTATCATCTTGTTTAACATACAATAAATCAATGTTTGTTTCAGCGTCATATTTTTCAGAAATTTGTAACGGAACAATGTTAATATTTTCATCAAAACTGTAGACATTGATAGACATTGTTGGATACTTATACTTGGAATTGTAGCTTCGTTTTTCAAATATTTGTATATCTTTCAGAGGACATTGGATACTCAAAACCTGAAAATATTTCGTCATTCACAAATTTTTCGTATTGCTTTACACGTTCACAGTCTCTTTCTGGTTTTTCAATAGCATATCTTATTGAGTAAATAAAGCAAAAATCATCTCTATTTTTTATATTTATACAAGCTTTTTTATCTTTGATATTCTTTGGTAAATCGATGTATGATCCTGCATTCATCATTTCGTGTTTGTTAAGGCTCAAAACTAGTTGTTTACAACTTTTAAATGTCCATCCGGAACCTTTATTTGGATTATTCGTTTGTTCTCGATGTGTTAATTTATTAAATTGCTTAGTAATAAAGTCGTTTACGTCAAAGATTTCGTCTGCTTTGATAGTAAAATACATTAGACATGTTTGCGGTTCACCATTCACTAAAGTTCGTTCGTATTCACATTCCAAAGAGAGATAGCCCTTCATATTTTTAACATTTTCTTGAAATTTCTCGATTAAACTTTTAATTTCTGACCGCATAATTGAAAGATATTTGTAAATTGACATGGAATTGTCGTTCAAGTTTGTTAAAATGTATTGCTTGAAAAGACCGTGTATTGAGGATAAAACTTCTACATCAATGATATTTTCGGATTTTACTTTAAGAGTTTTATCAATCAATTTCTTCGATCATTTTCAGACTTGGTTTTATCGTTAGTACCGATAGCCAACTTTTCAGCTATTGAATGAAGTTTTTCATCATTAAATAGGTCGAGATTTTTCTTTTCAACTTTGAAATTTCTCTTTAATTCACGTAATTTCTCAATATTAAACATGTTTTTCGTGATCGGCAATTTTATTTTCTCTAGCCCACTGTCTTAAATAATTTAGTTTCATTATCGTAAATTTGCTTGTTTTTTTTCATGACTTTTAGAATTATAATGGCGATCATAGTTTTTTTCTTAAAATTTCTATTTTGCAGAAACGGACATGATATTTTATCGCGCTCCATTTAGATAGAAAAATTTATTTAACTAAAATGGTGCTTGTAAACCAACGATTGCGCCTCTCACGGCGTGATATCACTACGGATATGACGCAGGCGAAGCGATTATCGTGGATGGTCGGTCTGTAGTAGCACAACCTCGACTGTCATTGCTACACACAGCGCAATCTTTCGGAACTAAAATGTCGGTAATGCAGATTTGCTTTTAAGAATAAAAATTGTGTTCCCGTTTACTATTATAACATTTTCTTTTTCAAAATGTTAGATAATTTTACCTATTTTAAATATGCGTACATTTTGTTACTTGTAATTTTCAAATTATATTTTAAATTAATTTCTTAAATTTTTACTTCTCGATGGGCTGTTGTATTGTGTTGTCTGAGTATATATGTCCGCGAATTCGGTTGATTTGGGTCGGTTAGGAAGTTTACTTTCTGAACTGTTTCAAATGCGAGTGGCCATAGCGGAGAAACACCAAGTTCAGAAGTATTCAGATCGTATTCCGGAACCATTTCTCTATCCGTATCTCGCTCTTCTCTCTCTCTCTAGCCTGAATATAGATCCTAGCCTATAAACGGCAACGGCAGAAGTGATCGTGTCATAGGATAAAAAGAGAGGGAGAGAGAAAGAGACAGAGGGAGGAGAAAAAGGTCGACCGAGAAATGGTTTTGCACTTTTTTGACTTTAAATTTTTTCTATTTAAATGGAGTTCTTGAAAGAGTTAAATGATATTGGAGAATGTTAAGTTTAAAGAGTATAAGAAGTTAAATGAATTGGAAGAAAGGAAGAAACATAGAATCTTGAATTTGGAGAAAATGAAAGATAAATTCGGGTTTACAATAATTGCCGAGTTGGAAGATTGTAAAGTACACTTGCCGAACAGATTTTTGACTGTTTTTTGGATGAGAAAAAAGATTAAAAAATTAAACAAAAAATGAAAAATTACACTTGATTGTTACTGGAAAGAAGACTATTAAAGATAAAAGAAATTATAACAATTAACTTTGTAGAATAAAAGTCTTAACTCTAAAACTTGCAGTCCCTCCCCACGTCATAGTACTGTTTTGATAACCATAGTTGGTGTCCTTTCTTCATAGGAATCACATGGAATATTAATCTACAGTAATACCTTTTGTTTCACACCAAAATGTGGCTATATTCTATAAGAAAAATTCTATAATGCTCTTTAATGAATTGTGTTGATAAATCTTGATACTCACAAAAATTCCTAAGAAATTCATCAATTAAGTCTTGATTATCTTGAAAGAAACGTATAATATGGGAAAAATGTCATAAAAAAAACGATTGAAAACTCTCTTGTTTGTTTATTTTTTTACTTTCTTTTCAATATCTTTCGTAATTATATTAAATATGTAAATCCCTTACTTTTTTAGTTTTTTGCCGATAGTAAAACACTCCATTAGACGTTTTTTTCTGCCAAAAGACTTTACAAGTTCTTTGAATTCTGTATCATTTAAGGAAAGTATCAACTGTTCTTTAAAATGTTTTGGTAATTCGTTGAAACTCGTTAAAATTGTCTTTCTTTGTAAGTTTTTGAAATGCTAGAATACTGAAGAGAGCTTGGTGAGTTCATGTTGTTTATTTAGTAGAAAAGTTTTTTATTAAAGTACAGTATGTTTTTAGTAAAAATGTTTTAAATTGACTAAATTTTATTAAGATTTCGAAGATTTTTCCTTTATTCGTAGCAGATTTGACAACATTTTACAAAGCACAGCTTAAGAAAGTAGAAGCAAACAGCTGTAGATTTGGTTAATTTTTCATTCCACAGAGTAGATAGTAATGTACCGATCGCTTTTGGAGACCGAACGACTGTAGATTCGGTTAATTTTTTCATTGAGATTTGCTGTGTTATTTCTCAGCTTCCTTTATGGTACATTGAACAGTATTTTACATTGCTTTTCGGTCGGCTCCGAAAGTGCGCCAGGAACCCCATATTATACTTATATAAATAATATATATATATTATATATAAGGTATATATAATTATATATATCCAAGGTATATATATATATATATATATATATATATATATATATTATACCTTTAATAGGATATTCTTTTGTCAGTTGTGCTACTTTTAAACGATTTAGAATTTATTAACATCTTACAAGTGCCGCTTGTTGCAAGGATTGCACACGTTACATTTTATGTTATTACTTTTTGGATTTCCCTCATACTTTAATATCGGTCTAGAGAGAATGTTTTGTAAATTTGGAGGTATTTTAAAAATTACTTTGGGGGGCGTCTAGAAAATAAAATTTCCCTAGTCTCACGGGGCAAGATTCCAAAATAGGAAAAGAAACCTTTAGAATTTTGTTGATATTTTATGAAGGCCACGGAAAGTATTGAGGTGATATATATTAGGGATCAATTAGGATTATTCAGCACTGGAAAATATTTTTTAGGTGCTTTCTGATTTGTCTATCCAACATAGATTATTTTTGGATACCCCCTTTCAAAAAGTACATTGGGGCATGTCTTATTTATTGTAGATATGGAAGTCAGATTGATTGTCTACAAAGATTGTTTGGCACTTTATTCAATAAAGTCTTCTGCCGATAGATTTTATTAATGTGAACTGGGAATGATCTAGTAGCTGGTGAAAATGCAAAATATTGCATTTTGTTACTGTCTTTGACATTGAATTTTTGTTTTCAAAAAAATTATTGATTTTCAATAAATTACATTCAGTATCCAAGAAAAATATTGTTCCTGACATCTGGTGAGATGGACCTCCACCGTATTCAAAAGGAATAAGGAAAGTGAGGTTAGCGTCATCGTGTTTCCTCTCTATCCTTCATAGGGACACTCCCAGAGATCACAAACTTGGCAGTCTATTGAACCCAGTTCCATCCTTGACTCGGAAAACTTCCAAGGCCGTTAGAGAAATTCCTGTTGGATAATAACATTTACCTCCCGTGATTCCTTGGCCGATATAACCGTCCTTTCTACTCTTGTAACGAAACATCGTGTCCCGCTATATGGCTATTATTAGAAGTGTTGCCTAAAAAACCGTTCATGTTGTTCACATCCCAAATATTTTTATTAAATTCTATGTACATTAAAAACAACTAATATGAAAGGTGTAAATTGATCTACAAACAAACTAGACAATGTTTTTCCCATATTAAAATTTGTATTTATGTTTGTACCAAATTACTTATATTTTCATCTACATTGAGATTAAACTTTTATTCGTCAAGAATGGTTCCCTAATTAATGACTGTCAATTTGGGTCAAAAAATCTACATAAATGCTTAATGTTTAGGTATTTTCGATAATGGACTTTAAATTTGTATACTCCTATGAAGTGTTTATAACTATGAAATACTTTGTTTATTCTTTCCAGGACGTAAAAAATATAACGTCCAATTATTACTAAATTTAAGTTTAGAT